>NC_056741.1:1154947228-1155074728 GCF_019279795.1 Protopterus annectens | reverse complement strand
TAACCTTTTTCCAAGTGAGGGTGATTCGGTGAACAGAGAGGTACCACTTATTCAGAGTTATCATGATCTCATGAAATTTCGGCAGCTGGACTCCTGTCATTAAGTTTTTGAGTAGTAGAATGTTCAACATCCCTTTCTATGATGTAATTCTCTTTCCAGCACCCAGGCCATCAAATATTTAGATGAAGGATGCCTTCCCGAAATGTTAAGGGCCTCACTTGGTATCCCCTTTGATGCAGCATAAATTGAGCCACTAGAAATTACGGCTACAGATAAACCTGCTCAAGCAGAGGGTTCTATTGTTTACTTTCTGTGCTTTGGAGGTGGACTTATTTATCCACATACATATGTACGTATGCATGTATACTTGATTATTATGAATGACCAATGGTTTGCATAGAGTTTTCAAACTGAGACCTAGAGAGAAAGCCTGCACAATAAATAAGTAAGACAATACAACATGATCATGAGAGCCAAAGCCTTGTGGTCAGGTCAGACAACTATGTTATGGTGTGGTATGTAAAAAAGTAGAGTTAGATGCATTCATACTCCATATAAACAGAGGCAGTACTGGTCTGGCAATTGGCATACTGACTACACTCTTAACTATTCACATGCCATGGTGAACTTAACATGTACTCAGATTCTTCCAGTTGGGTTTGGCAGGAAAGGTTTCTTTATGCACTTTGAACATCCTACCTGGATCTATGGCTACTGTCCAAGTTCAGTTAAAAAAAAAAAAAAACAAAGACCTGAGCTTGTCCTTGTTAACTCCTGATGGCTAAAAGGAACATGGATTTAGGCACGCAGGTTCCTAGAAGTTCAGGAGTTTGCTCTAGTCAAGGCTACAGTAGTCTCTTTCAACTGTAGATGATAACTTGCCCCACTTTCAAGCTTTGTTACTCCTTTAGATCCAGTGACTTCCATGGATCTTCAGCTGGGGATGACACCCCCAAATGGCAAATAATTTACCTTGTATTAGGGAAACAAACTCTCATACTGATATTTACTTAAAAGTCACCTATATATCAAAACCTTCAATTTTGCCTTAGTAGAATAAATACTATATTTATTTATTTGCATTACAACTATATCCAAAACGAGTTTGAAAAACTGATGACAGCAAGAAAATGTGTTTTAGCCATAAGAGGAATACAGAAGTGGAAATTATATTGCTATAAAGGGGGAGTCAAAGTCACCCAAGGGGAAATAGGGAAAAAAGAAAAAATGAAAACTGAGGAGATATCAGAAGGTGAGAAAAAGAGTGTTAAAGTATTGATAACTGAGAGGGAGTTTGTTAACATCTGTCTAGAAGATATTTATTTTAACAGAGAAGGTGAAAGGAGATTATTGTAAAAGAAAAAGAACATTGTTATGTAATATGAAAACATGGGCAGGCCCAAATTTGTTGAAGGACGAGTTTTTAATTTTTTTTAAAGAAGCATTGAATGATTTGGCTCAAGACAAATTTTATTTGGAAGAACATAGGATCATAGGAAATTACTACGTTATCGACCCAGAGGCCATTTTAAGTATAACCATTTCAACCCAATGTAATACAGTGGAAGTACTAATCAATACCCAAGATTGCATTTAGTGATGACTGCCCATGTCCAGGAGGGTTGTGGGCACTATACCTGCTATGAATTATGATGCCCCATCCACTCATCCAGGTTCCATTTGAACAGTGTCATAGAGGTGCTCTGTTTCACATAAATTGGTAGCCTGTTCCAAAGAAATGGCAGTCGCTGAGAGATAAATCTGTCCCTCCAGCATGTCTTATTTAAGTCATAGGCCATACTTAAGCCCCTGGAATGAGTAGCCCTGGACCCTTCTGATTTACAGATATGCAGTAAGTTCATTAGGTTTGGGTCTCGGGTTGCTCTGTAGGCCAGGCATAAGTCTCCCCTAAGAAGTCTATACAATACGGCATAAGTATGGGTATTGATTAGAAAACACATTGGATGTGCCCCTGTTCTAAACCTGACTGACCAACTTATCCATTATTACCTGAATCAACCTACCTTCTCTTCTCTTAAACTATTTCATCTTAACAACTACAATGCTTCCTCTGCATCATAGTCTTACCTATTACTGGATTCTTTAAAAAGTGACACATAGTACTTCTAGATGTATTGCCTAACTGCTTCTCTATTTCATTTTCCTTTATCTTCCTTTCTTATCTACATCTACACTATTTGTTTTTCTTTTCTTTTCTTAGCTAGTATTCTTAGCAACAATTAAATGTAACTTCTTATTAATTATACTAAGTCTATTCAAATATGTGTAACCTTCTTTATATGTACTTTATAAATTTGCAACCTCTTATTATTTCTCTTTTCTTTACAAGAAAATGTATTTGCATTCTAAATATGTACTTCTCTAGATGTGAACTTTATTTGAAATGTGTGGAGCTTTTCTCCCCGGGCCTCTACTGAAAATGGACATATATCCAGCTAGACTAGCCTGGTCAACAAATGTAAAATAAAATAAAATAAAATAAAATATAGAGACATGGATTTTAATCAGTCCATGTGAGGCATATGCTGGAGGCTCTTGATCTTCTTTATTAGAAAACTCTGAGGCCTCTCTAATTGCTGCAGGTGTTTGTATGGTACATACTGAATGGGGCATTAAACTCAATTATGGGTCAGATAAGTTTAGAGTATAGGGGGTTATAACTTCTCTTGCTCTTGAGGCTATGCCTTTACTAATCAAGTGAGCTATATGGAAAGCTTTCCTTACTACAGTAGACACATGATGGTCAATGCTAAGGTCGCGGTCAACCTGTGATCTCAGGTCCCTTACCACTTCATGGGTACTTAGGGTATTGTTATTCATTTGATAGTGTGAAGGGACATCATTTGTGCTGAAGGGAATGATGATGCATTTCTTTGCATTCAGTTTGAGACCATGACTAATACACCAGTCATTTGTCTGTGTGAGACCTTCCTGGAGTATACTGACATCATTTGGGGATTCAATGATTGCACTCAGTTTGCAGTCGTCTGCAAACTTGGTCAGCCACAACTCTTTAGTTTTGACCCGAACTTCTGAGAAATATATACCAAACAGTAGGGGGCCTAGCACGGACTCCTGCAACATCCCACTGTTAACAGGTTTGCTGGTTAATGTGGAGCCACCACTTTGATAGTGTGTGTGTCTGGTTTGTGAGCCCATTTTATAACAAAGGGATTTACATTTAGTTTGCTAAGTTTATCACTAATGCCTGAATGTGAGATTGTGTCAAAAATCTTTGCCAAGTTGAGGTATGATGTATGCACAGATTTGCCCTCATCAATCATCTTGGCCACACTTTCAAAGAAATCCACCAGATTTAACAGGCAGGATCTGCCCTTCATAAAGCCAAATTGGGTAGGATCCAGGGTTTGGAGGCGACCTATGTCTTTATTTATGAGGTCCATAATGATACATGCCCTGGCCTTACAGATGAGACTGGTCAGGCTTATGGATCTGCAATTTCCCAGGTCTGTTGCTAGGCTACCTTTGTGGAAGGGAATAACTGTAGCTGTTCTTCATTCTGTAGGAACAAAGCCTGTGGTTAGACTATGATTGAAAAGAGTGCTTAGTGGTGATGCTAGTTCATGTTTTAGCCTGTTTAGAAGACAGTCTAAGATGTCATCTGGTCCCATAGAGGCCATGCTCTTTGCCTAGGACCTGGCTTTGTGGACCTGCTCTTTAGATATGTAAGGTTGGGGGGAAGTTTGGGGGAGGGTTTTTTGTAATTTAGGAGGGGATAAGGGAGGGAAATTTTTACCAAACCTATCTGCTAGCAGGTTTGCTATCTCTGTAGGGTTAGAGTGTGTGATAACATTGGCCACCAGTTCTACATATGCTTGGGTCCTACCCTTTAGGTTACGTACATAGCTGTAAATAACCTTATGGTTATCTTTGGCAGTACTTGCTAGGTTTCTCTCAAAGGAGCTCTTGGAGGATTTGACAAGTCTTATTTGCCTGTTAAGATTGAGGAGGGAGCTTTTCCATTGTTGGGTCCTTGTCTTTGTTTTCTTGGACAGCAACTTTTTGCATTTATTGTAGAGTTTGTTGATGCTGGCATTCCACCATGGTAGCTTGATTTTACTTGGGGCTCTGGCTTTGAGTCTGTCTGGTACAGCCACATTTATACACTTATGCAAGTGAATGTATAGGGTTTTAGTGTATGCTTCAATGTAGTTACCACTTTCAGCTCAGGGTGGGGTTTGGAATGCATTTATACCTTCACCTAGGAGGTTATAGTTTGCCTTGGTGAAGATCTTTAGTCTGATTTCACCCTTTCTGAGCTCTGGTGTTAGTGTCAGTTCGAAGGTGATTGATTTGTGGTCAGTTTTAACTAATGAGGGTCCAACAGCTGCAGCAGTGCACCTGTTTGACGTGTTAGTGAGGACCAGATCTAGAATATTTGTTCCTCTTGTCAGGATATGGACAATTTGCTCCAGGGCATTTGAATTCACAAAGTCAAGGAACTTTTGTGCTAGAAAATTTGGGCTAGAGTAGGTTTCTCAGTTGATGATGGGCTAATTGAAATCTCCTATAACCAGTGTGTTTGGTAAAATTTGGGTTGTCTTTAGTTTGGTTAAGTAGGCTTCATGGGTGTTGTGACCCATGGTGGAGGATCTATAACTGGCTTTGACTTGAATGGGGGTCTTACCCACCATAACCTGGACCTGGAGTAACTCTATGGAGTTGTCTAGTCTAACTACACGTGAGGGGAATTTATCTCTAATATAGATCGAAACACCACCTCCTTTGGTTTTCACATGTTCATTTTGCAGTTTAAAAGTGTGGAAGGTATTGTAGCCTTGCAGGGCTAGGGTACTCTCTCCATATTTGTGCTGAGTAGAATGAGTCACCGTAATGACTGTTGTTTGTATCATAGTTGTAGTGTATGACTGAAATTGTTTATTGAAATTGTAAGTGTAAATGATGTCATTTTTTTTCTAAATGTATTTTATTTTACTTTTCCAAGTTTTAAACTTAAGCAACATATAAACAATAAATAGAATAGTGCAACAGAATACAGTATACAAAACAACAAAAGATAAACAGTAAAGACAAAAGCAGCACACTATATACATTATTTACAAAATATGTATAATCTTTACTCTCAACACCAAAATTATGTTTTATTATAGCAAGTTTCTTATTAAAATTGTATATGATCTCATTTAAGTTATGGTGGACATTACCAAATCCCATGCCTTTATCTGCTTTTGCAAGTCATATCAAGTACTGACATTACTTTAAAGCTTTGTAAGATGATGGCATTACACAAGTTCATCCCAATTTATAGATGAAAAGTAATAACTTTTTTTCGTAATAATAAACTATATCCATGGTGAACATAATAATAAGAGATTTCAAGTTAAGTACCCTTATTTCTTTCTTGTGAAAAATGCAGTAGTAGAAATTGCCAAGTTATATTTGTAACTTTAGGTAAATTTTACTTAGTCATACTGCAGTAGTGACAATAATCTCTTGGTATATTTACAGTTCCATAATATATGAAGTCAGTCAGCATTATGCTTGCCACATGGTGAGCAATAATCTGGTACAGAATATTTGAATCTGGCTCTCTTTGTCGGAGTCATGTACACATCATTCATAAGCATAAACTGGGTATACTATAATTTTTTTAAATGGATATGCTTTACATTTAAGTTTATCATTTGTTTTTAAACTTCATAAGATGGCAATGAAGAATTATGGTCACTCAAGAATATTTCTAAAATAAATGTGTTTTGAAATTTTGTTTTAATATGCATCCACTATGCAAGAGATATAGATTTTGGAGCTAAAACCGCTGATATGAGATTTTGATATAGGGTTATTTTTTTGATAGCTTCATCTTTAAATTCAATGACAGATTTGAAGGTATTATTGATTAAAGTTAACATTTGTAAATAGCCCTTAGGTACACATAAATCCCCATAGTTGAGATGGACTATAATTGTTTTTCGAATAAAACACCAAGCATTGGTATCATTTAAAAATTGGAAAGATGAGAGAATAATTATATCTTTATTTATTTTAATGTTGTTGTTTTTATGTAAGGGTGAACAGGATAATCCATCTAAACTGAGCATTTTTATTATTTTTTGATGGTGACCTATGTGTTGCCTCAATACTTTATCCATTTTGAGTTATTTAAGATATTTTGGCTTATGAAAAGAAATGGCCTTTAATTACATTTATGTGACATGATAAACCTTTACCAAATATTATCCCATGCTGCATTCTAGGTATTTCTACCTGTATCAAAGTTTCTTGCTTTAAAAATTCTCGTTGATTGTATGATCAAAAAATATATATAACATTTTGGTATGTTCATATCTCCCTGTTGTTTAGGCAAATTAATTTGTTATAACAAACCATAATTGATCTTGGAAACCATAGAAATTTAGATATTTATTTGGATATTTGTCAGGTTTATAAATAGCATTTTGAACAACTTTTAATTCACATGTGAGGCTACTATGTAATTATAGCAACTTGTATTTCTCAGAGCTGCACAATGTTGAATTCTGTGTGGTGTCATAGAGGCAAATCTAGCATTTTTTGTAACATTATTCAAATTTGCTAAGGTTGACCATAGGGATATTTGAAAGAATAGAGGATAAAAGGGTAGGTGAAAGTTAGCTTTGAGCAACAGTAACTAGGAAAGGTTCCAAGAGATAAAGCTTTACCTTAAGTAACATTCCAAGGTTCTGATTAGTTTTTCCTAATACATAAGCAATATGATTGTCACACTTTAGATGATTATCTATTAATGTTCCTAGAAGTTTTGTTTGGAATAGTTGTCAATGTGAGCATTATTTAGTGATGTGATGCCGATGGAAGTTTCATTGCTTGTTGTTTCATGTGCAACATGCAGTATCAGTTGTACTTTTATTAACTCTGTTCCTATATACTTGGATGGAGTCTGGGTTTTAAATTGAAGCTCATTTATACTGATAAGGGATAAGAGGTGTAGTATATGCGTGTAATGCACCATTGCCTCTGCTTTCATAAAATCATGGATATCACTGATGAAGATAGAATATGGAAGAGGACCTAAACTCAGCCCTGAAAAAGTCAACTATATTTTGTAGTAAGGATGGGTATGTATTTTACCACTGGACAGTCTAGGAAAATTCACTTAGATAGCTTTTGAGTTAATTTATTTACAAATATTTGACACAAAACTGTATCAAAGGATTTTGGTAAGTCAAGGAATAGAGATACAAGCATCCCTTCATTTCTCTACTGTTGTGCTATATTAATAAAAGTTTATAAAGTTCTGTCTGTACTAAGTCCAGTTATAAATCCATGCAGAGTAAGTGATGTTAGGTTAGTTTTATGTAAACATACCATTATTTGTTGACATACAGCCATTTCTAGAATCATTTATAGGAGAAATGAGAAAATTATGGGTCTGCAGTTGTAGAGGCAACCAAGATTTCACCTTGATGGAGTGGCATAATGTTGATGATTTTAATAAGAGGACTATGTGCATTTCTATAATAGATCTATTTAAAATATAGCCATGAGATGGGCAACTTCATTTGCTGCTATTTTAAATATCCAGGTTGAAGGTTATCACAAGCCAGTGTAAAAAGTTTCACTTTTTAATAGTCTTTTAATGAGATTAGTGGATACTAGTGAGAAGGTAAAGAACCCTAACTGTCAGAACTAGTGTTACCTTTCGTAGGAATTGATTTATTCAATAGTAAAGAAGTAGGGACATCAATGAAGTATTTCCTTTACATGCTGTACTATAGTCTTGTCCAAAAGTTGTAGATTTGGTTGAGATGGATGTCCATATCTGATTAAAGTGGTAATGGAGTCCCAGAGGGTTTTTTGTATGTGTGTGTGTGTGTGTGTGTGTGTGTGTGTGTGTGTGTGTGTGTGTGTGTGTGTATGTGTGTGTTTAATTTATTGTTCTCAGCATTTTTGTCCCCTTTTGCCAATTTCTTTGTTGGATTTCTAAATTTTTAAAAGCTCTGTTGAGTACACATTTTCCATACTTTCCAGGCGTTATCTATTACCAACATGCTTTGCTTAATATTTGTGATAGCCAAGGAACAGGGATATAACTTTTTTTTTTCTTTTATGATGGATCTAGGGAGTTTTGAAAAATGGAATATGTTCTAATTTTGAAGTTTAATACTTTAATTCCAAATGGAATGAACAAAGAGTGTCACTGGAAGTGTTTCTTTAATTAATACAAGGATTGCGATTGGTTAATTATTTGTAACTTTGCTATTTAAAGATGAGATGTGCAAGTAGAGATATACTCTGTACAGGCTGATAAGCCGAGGTGCTAGAGGAGTTTGCTTTCCAACAATTTTTACATATTGTATGTTTGCTTCATGACAAGAGTTTATTGAGTCCAGGCTTTGCTTGTTTTACAAGATCCGTGGGATTATATTTCTACATATTTGCTGGACTGGAAATTTTAATAAATTTCATCAAGGTAATTACTGGCTTTTTTATTTTTGTGGTGGTGAACTGCATAGTTTCCATTCAGTGGTATAATAAGTTCAATTGTACTTTGATAGGCAAAATCTGAAAGTATTATCTGAGAAATTCTTAAATTTTGAGTTGAACATTAAGAAATGTACTTCTGTATATTTTGTATACTACATGCTTCATTCATACAAGTGGGATCAGTGATATGTTTAGTCAGGTCAAAGATATTTACGGCATTATGTTTCTTGGATTTAGAGTATGATATATGGTGTTTAATTCTGCTTATGTTAACTAGTATTAGCCCATATTTTATATTTGATATAAACCATGCAAGGATGTATTCTAGTCTGCTGACATTTCTTTGATTTGTATTGGGTGAAATAGAAGTTCTAAAGATTTGAAGGGTTTAATTTTTGTTAACTTCAAAGGTAGCTAAAAGGAGTTCTGCAGACTGATTTCTGTAAATTAAATTCATTATGAAATATTATGAAAAGTCCTCCCACTCTTTGGTTATTAGTCTCTCATAGGTATATTGCACACTGAGGAGGGGGGATGTGTTCATCCTTTATCAGTAGCTACAGCCAAGTCTCAGTGATGGTAAAATTTCAGGCTTATGTACATTCATCCAGCTATTTAGGTCAGTGATATTATTATTTATTTATTTTATTATCTGTTAACCAGGTTAGTCCCACTAGGCAAGTGGTTCATTTCAGGAGATATCTAGGGTGATATTTCTACTTAGTCGGGGTAATTCCCCTACTGTTTTCAATCAGTGAAGAGGGATGTTTTACATCCATCTGGGCTAACACCACCTCAGGATAATGAGACCTAGGATTACATCTCATCTGAAGGATGGCCCACTCAGAAGTGCAGTACCTCCCACCCTCATGCTTCATGGCATTATCAGTAATGGAAATTAATCAAAACACCTGAGGAGAAAGTAGAACATGGGCCTTCTAATCTTCCAGCATCAATGGTTAGTGTGCTAGCTGCTCAGCCACTACCACTGCCTTAGATACACTCTTAGCACTGATGTGAAATATTAAAGGATATTTGACATGAAGAGTCCAAGAAAAACATTATTCTCATGGGTGACTCTAACTTAGGTGCAAGGGGTCCAAATGCAGACTAGCTAAATAGACTTACCAGTCTAAAGAGCTTAACACAGATGATAAAAATTACTACTAGAGCAAACTCTTGATAGGGGAAAAGTTCCCTGTTTGATTTGGTACTCACTGGCTAACATTCCATATCAATGTGTAGCTAACATCTTATTGCATGCTATCAGTCTCAGTGTCTATTGTTCCACACTCTCAAGTTGCTCATTCAAAACAAATTCAGCACTTCTGCATTATAGATCTGGGAGGTCATCCTCAAGAGTATAGAAACAAATCTTGTAATGCATCTCAGATTCATGGAGTAGACTCCTTTGTGCATTGAAAAATATCCTGAAGTTGCCTTTTCATACTTTATGGAACAACTACAAGAATATCTGCTTACTATGAGGTGCAGAAGACCAACAGCACAGAACTGCCCATGGCTTTTATCAGGGGTAAAGGACCTCCTTGTTCAATGGACAAAACATAATGAATATGGAAACAAAACATCTCTCAGACAATGACTTACACCAAAAGCTCAAAAAAATATAATTACCATAGATACCACCAAAATGAATTATACCATATAGGATCATGGCATTGGCCTCTTATCCATATCTTTTCTGGAAATATACAAAGGAGTTGTTTGGTCTTAAACCCACTACTGCACATCATAGTAACTGTTCTCAAAGGAACAGTATCCAACAATCAGACTCTATTAGTGATTCCTGATTAACATAATCATTGACAGATCGATGCCTTACCTTGTACCTTCAAGGAAATCTACCCTAAAAGTATCTGTAAGTGTCTAAAAATGTTATGCACTAAGTACAGGAAATTCATCCAGCCTGGAATACAAGTTAAGTATCATAACCTGCTCTGACAAATAGTTGAACTAATTTAGTTGACTACAAGGGTATAGAGAGGATTCTGACCTACAAAAATGCTTATTTATTTATTTATTTATTTTTGTTTTATTTCATTAAAAGTCATATGCAATTAGCAGAAATTGAATCCTGTCTAAATATTCTGCTTCAGCCGTGGCGCAAATTGCCTTCTCTGTGATAGGGCATGCCATACAGCAGTTGCCTACTTATTATAAATCACGAAAACAATGTTTTAAAATAGCTGCAACATCATGGTTGACATTAACAGCTATCAGAACCCTCCTGGTTACATGTTGTTTCGATATGCAGCTGAATGACATAATTAGGTGGCTTCAGGTTCCAATACAACTCATTTAGGGGTCCCTAAAGTAATAATTAATCTGCAGTCAAATGCCTGACTTTAAATACTGTTTGCTACTTAATTATTCCACCACTATAAGCATTACTTTTTTCAACATTTATTAAATCATTTCATTTGAAATAATGGCATGAGTACATATAGAAAAGAAAAAAATCATATTAACATTTTCCATGGTTATTGGCATGCGGTGAGAGCAGCACACTTTATTCTTTCAGTTAAACACTTTCATTTCCACAATTCTCACAGAACTTCATCAGAAGTAACACATAGCTAATTAAGCTCATATTTATAAGCTTCAAGGGACTTGGTTAATGTATCATTTAAAGACATAACTACACTTAAAATATATCACATTTAAAACACTGTTATACTCCAACTTTATATACATTCACTAATAATCATAAAGCAATAATAATTCATGATAACTTAATAAGAACATGTGCTGGCAAAGATTTTAATTCACACTTGTTAATATTTATTGCATCATTTAATCCTGGCAATTTAGTTGCATTTAATAACAAGTGCCAGTGTAATTCTTTAACTTTCATATTATTATTTAAATCATCTTTTCTAAAATTGTGCTTTACTTGTTGAATAACAAAGACCATTTTTTTAAGTTCTACATACAATAGAATGTTTAAACAAGCCATTAGAGTTGTTTTGCTTTTTAATGCTATATAAATGTTGATATATCCCTTGTGAGAACTTCTGTATTGCTTTATCCACATATAAATGCTCACATGAAAACACTTAACAATATAAGCTACATTTGTTGAATTACATTCAAAATGTCCTCTAACGCAGTAAGTTCTCTCCATATGTTCTGAATATAAAAACTGACTATTTTCAATGGCCCTACAATATATACATAATCCACATCTATTAAGTTCTTTTCTTTTATCTGATACAGGATCTGGCTTACCAAAAAATGGCATTTTCATCAAGGATATTCATTCTATTTTTATTAGTAAATAAAAGTTTAGAACCTAAAGCTGTTAACATGCCACCATTCTCACTTGTAATATTACATATTTTTGAGATCCCTCTTATTACTGCTGTACTATCAATAGAAAAGGGAATGGCAAAGCTTGTGGTACACTCCTTATTTTTAATATCCACAATATCTGGAAGACCAGCTCTTAAAATAGGCTGTGTATTTCTGTTTCAGGAAAAATTGTTTGCAATTTTATCATATTCAACTTTATTATATTCTCTATTAACAGATAATTCAGTCAAAAAATTCAAATTGTTCTTTTACATAATTTTCTTCTGAAATTAAATGTGTGGATTTTATATACTGTCCTCTTGACACATTATACTTCATTTTAATTGTGCGTATAGATAGCACTCACAGTAAACCTAAGAAAATTAGTACTGGTATTGAAAATATAAACATAATCATTAAGAGTATTTTCATTACCTGTTCAAACAAAGAAACAATCATGTAGAAAATGTTTATAGAATTATACATACTTATAAAAGGAACTCTTATAAAGACATCCTTTCTTCCATTGTGTTAATACAAATTTCACAAAAGCTGGGGGTAACTGGGGCACCAATAGTGACTACTTTAGTCTGACGGTAATATTTTTGATTAAAGATAAAATAATTATTGACCAGCACAAGCTCAAGAGGTACACACATACTGTTAATGTAAGAAGCTTTCAAATTTGTATTTTAGCTTAGGCACAGTCTTACATATTCATGTGTGGGCGCATACTTTACCTCTATAACTTTTTTATATTCATTTATTTTATATCCTGAAAATATTTGAAACTGTCTTAGAATGTTCTGCAACACCAAAATGTTCTGGATTTATAAAGTACAAAATAATACAATCTGCTATTTAAACTAACTTTTCTTGATTACCTTATCAGTTATAACCTTGTATTTGTGAGTCGCTTATTGTCTCTGCTAATGGATCTAAATATAAAGCAAATGGTTCTAAATATAAAGGAAATAATGGGAAAAGATGGCAATTCTACCTGGTTTCTGGGTTCAAACACAGCTTCTTGGACAGGAACCCCCAACAACTTAATTCTTCCCTCTGAACCTTCATATGTCCTCCTTATTAATCCTATTATTCTGTAAGGGAATGCAAATTGTACCATTGCCATATTCATAAATTCCCAGCTAACACTGTTAAATTATTTCTTCATTAATAATACGCTCCAACAACAGCAACATTTACTTACACTATACTTCCCTCTGGATCATCATTGTTGTATTAATGATGCCAAATGATTGCCTCTCCTCCAAAAAAAAAAATGATTCATATTTATCATTTTTGGCAACACCATTTTATCTTAGAGTATAGACATAATAACTTTATAATCATGATTTAAAATTGAAACAGATCTATATGAAACTGGGTCTGAAAGGCCTTTATTCTCTTTGGGTAATACAACCACCACAACTTCCATCCAAGATGCTGATACCCCACCCCCTTTTTAAAATATTGTTAAACAAAACTTTCTAGCTCATTACCAGTCACTTTCCTCTTAACTCCCAAGTTTCCATAGAAATACTATCTGCTTCTGAAGAATTCCAAGTGGATTATTCATCACTGTTTTTATCTGAGCTCCTCCTATTTCAGCTTGTAATTGTTCAGCTTCATCCTCCACTAACACTGAAATAATTAAATCCTCCATACATATTCCATGTGTGCCTTTCCTTGATTTCCCCATTCCTCTGCCTTTTATAAATTTTCATAAAATTTTCAAAATATTAACTTTATAGGATTTCTTGGTATTTTTCATGTCTTAGGCCCCCTAACTTTAGCAAATACAAAAGCTGAACAGTCCTTTTTATACGATCTGAGGAAGGCTTATTTGCCGAAAGCGCTTATCGGAAGACTGAGGACTGCTTATTTTATGTTATATTCTTTTTATTAAAGTTTTGATTTTACTATTAAGTTTTACTGCCATGGTGGACATCAGGAGTTTTTAGTAGTATTTGCCTTTTCTCTTCCTCATTGGTGTCCTTCACAGTGTAAGAAATTTTTTTACCTAACTTTAGCTATAATACTTTCTACTTTCTGTTGCCTAAGTCATTGTACTGAATTTTTTGTAACAACAACCTTTCTAAATGCATGCGTATTATCCAGGTCTATATTATGTTGTCAAAAGATGTGTTCATTGAACATGAATTCATCGACACATAAATATCGAACACAGTAATCGTTGAATGACCACTTGTGAATTTTTTCTCAGGGGAAGTAAAGCACTTGGCCATCATCGGGGATTTGTCCTTTTCCCCACTGTAGTGCAATCTTGGAGTTGGTATATTTAGTTAGGGGGGTGTGGGGGAACAGCCCCCCACATCTGGGGGTGTCGGGGGCAAAGGCCCCCACTTTGTAGGGTTTGAAAGTTTGTTTTGTATTTTTTTGACCAAGGGATTTATCCCTTGGGAAAAAAAATTCACTGAAGTGGCTGTTCAGAGATTACTGTATTCCATGTTTATGTGTCAATAAAAATGTGTTCGATGAACACGTCTTTTGACAACATAATATAGACCCTATTATCCAAATATTCTCTTATTTTTCTGTCACTCTGCATTTGCTCCTTGTCTTGTTCTTTGAGATTCCCTTCTTCTGTAATATTTTAATTTCTGTCAGTCCCTCAAAATAATTGCAATTACGTTCTTCTCATATCTATTTGTTTCTTATTTCTATCATGTGTTTAAACCTGCATTTTCATTTTGACCACTCACTTGCTATCACTTTGAAGAAATTTCTGTCTTGTCTAATAAGTAGCATATCATTTGCACTATCCAGTCTTTAAATTCATCTCATTTATCAGATAAGTAGTAAAGCACCAGTGTCTAATTCTTACTTTCACTCTGCATCTTTATGTTTGTTTTTATTGGTTCATGATCTGATATAATTATTGAATAAGTCTCAAGCCTTTCAATAACTCACCTGGCCAAGGCATTTGACATAACACCCCACTCAGGCATTGTTAGAGGTTAGGTATAAACCCTTATGTCACCCCGAGGATAGCTAGTTGGCTCACAGGCAAGACCCAGGAAGGTAGAATTGGAGAGTTCTCCTCTACAAAGAGGCCATTCACTAGTGGAGTCCCTTAGAGATCAGCCCTGAGACCACTCCATCTTGGCATCTAGTTCTCTGAATTCAAGGCCAATGTCAAGGGCCTCTGGCTGTCCACTTTTGCAGATGATTACAAATTAAGAGCAGTCATAGACTCTCTAACTGGCACTAAATTTTATCAAGAAGGACTGACACAGACAGGTAATTGGTGTTAGAGCAATGGACTAAAGCTAAATTCCAAATAATTGCATTATAGTACACTTTAGGAATGTAGCCATCCCTGTGAATTATCATATTGACAAATCACCCCTAAAAGCTGACACAGTAGTCAGGGACTTAGGGACAAATGAAGATGGTAATCCAGCCTTTGACTACCATGTGCCTATTGCAGTGAGGGAATCATTCTATGTTTCTAATGGACAAAGACAACCGATAAATGATTTATATTCTAGGTCTCTGCTTGTAAATGTTTCATCTTCCAAGCCTCTGCTTACACTTAGCAAGGGTACCAGAAGTTGTCAGAGATTTGGGATGCATGCCTAGGATTAAAAAGGTCTCGCTAGTTGTTAACCTAGTACATACCTATGAACCTATATGTTACTGTGAAATATGATGTCTATTTAATCTATCCCAGTTATTACACTTTGAGGAATAATAATCATATCTTCCATACCAAATATTCCCATATACATCTTCAGAAAGCTACACTTTTCTTATATGTTGCCTTCTAGGTCCCCCCAATACAGCATCAGTATTGCAGCCAGGTGCTTGTCCCACCAATAAATAATATTCACTGTTGAAAGTTTAGTATTTCTCTCAAAATTCTCATAAGCTCAATAACAGAAGGTTTGGGTGGAATATAAATACATGCCAGTATAGTCATCTTCTCTTGCCAATAACCCTTGCTATCACAAGGTTACTGTTATTGTCTTTTTCCTCTTCTATCACTAGTGGAGCTCCTCTTAAAGTAACTAATATTAAACCCTTTTCCTTTGTCCCTGAAATTCTGCTGAATGCCCACACTGAAGTTATTTCTTTGTCAAATGTATTTGCTCATTTCTATCCAAATATGTCTTCTCTAACATTATTTGCACCCCTCACCTCTTAATGTAATTCAAAGATATTTTTTTGTCTATACTTTTAAAGTCATTTACATTCCAAATTAATATTGACAGAATAGCCATTACAATAAACCACTGTTCCTCTCACCTATTATAAATGACAATTCTTTTCAATATATATTCCAAGGTTTTAATTTGCATGCATATACTAATGCATAGCCAGCTGTTGTCATATGTATTTGCTTTTTCTGATAACTATTTGAACCCATGTCACCTTTTCTAAATATTTTGCCTTAATAAAGACACTCAGACAAAAAAAAAACAAATAAATTTTCAAAACTCCACCTACTTTTAACTTACAGCAAACACTCAAACCTATGTACATTTAAAAAAGGTTATCCATCTAGATAGAAACAGTTGCTAAAAATTGATGGCTGTAGCCACAGACATTATATATTCTAAAATGATGGTTACCAGTGATAAAAGCCATGTTTTTACGTGTGTTTCAATTTACATTTATTGCTATGTGTTCTTGTCTTATCTCTATCCCCTTTCAGATATGAAAAATAGTTTGCATGCCTTCAGTAAACATTAACTTTTAAACTTAAAATAAATTACACCACCTACGTTTAAATGAATAAACTAAAGTGTGAACTACAATGTTAAATGCATTAAAGTACTAAGGTTACTGGGGAGAATTTTAGTTACAAAACTTGCTTACTTCCCAGAATTTCAAACTTTAATTATTTTTTTCACTGAATTGCTGACATAAATGTACCCTTGTAATAGTTTGCAGAAACAAAACTAAAAAATAATAATGTCACGGAGTACCAATAAGTGCTCTAACACCAATACTAAAATGCTGTCACAATGTCCGTAGTTGTCCCGGACAGCTGCTTGCAGAAAAACCAAAACTGCTACTCACACTGCTGTTGAATAGCTTTCAACAAAATGAACACACGGAACCACTGTAAATAGAAAAACCAAAGATGCTGCTGGCTAACGAATACTGCTCCACTACAGATTGAGTAAAGCTGTCATTGATTCTGTTTAAATATCTCAATGTTGTTGTCCAGAACATGCTTCCAATACAACACACCAAGTATATTTAAAAGTAAAGCGAACAAATTTATTAAGAATAACACACCACGAAAACTACATAGACCACTGCATTTTCATTTAAAATATGAAACTTCCCAAAACGCTTAAAAAGTGGTCAAATGAAATACTGATAGACAACATAAATAAAATGCACACTGTGAATACAACGGACTCAATTAACATTAAATGTACCCTTAACTGTTAATTACATTGTTACCTGTGCATTTCATCCAGAACACACTTTTCAAACCTTCCATTACTAATTACTTGCAAATGCAGACTTTTCATACACAAATAAAAGCAGTAGACAATGGGGAAAAAGGTAGCAACTTTGCAGTATGTGTGAAAGAACCTTTGCAGATTTCATTCAGAACACATAGTTCAGACCTCTCATGATGAAATGCTTGCATCTATAGGTGACTTGTCTCCAACTGAAAGAATTTTCTGATAGAAAAACATACATAGTAACTTTGCAATTACAAGGAAGAACTGCCATTTTCTTTTCTTTAATTTCTGTCTTCCATTTTGTCTTAGTTTTCAAGTCTCTTTGTTTAAAAAAATAGTTTAAGCTAAGAGCATTAGTCTCAACATCCACCTCAATAAACTCAGTGGAAAATATCTTCACATTCTACATACAGTATTACCAATACACTTTTAAAACCCCCAGTAACCTAAGATGACTCCGTTATAAGCCTCTTCCACCTCAGATTTAAAATTCCTCTGATGGTACACAATACAAAACTACTTTGCATTATAGCATGCGATTTGCATCATGGAATTCCCAGACAAATATTAGCAAGAATGAAAAATATTTTACTTACAGTTACTTCCTCAGCCTCTTCAGTGTCCTTCTAAATATTAATGACATAAAGTGAGATTTGTACTTTACAGTTCTTCCACCAGTTTAACAGTTGCAGCAAAAGACAAGTCTTTCTCAGCCATTCATATTTGCAAAGCAGCAGTTCAGTTGTCCTATTCTTTATCTAATGTGATCCATTCTTTACAATTCTCCCATTTATTCACTAATTTCACATTGTTGCTGGTCTTCTTTCTGACTATTGCCATCTCTGAACACTAGTCTTGGGTTTAAATCCAAAGTACTCCTGATTCTTTTAATCATCTGCTGGGCTTCTATCTGTTACTCAGTCATTTCCCTTTGGATCAATGGAAAATGTTTTACTGACAGATTCTCCTTATTGACTTTGTTATTGTCAGAAGAATGGGGAGCAGTTTCTCCTTGTGCCTCCTGACTCACTCTTTGTTGACTTAACTTTTATATTTTATTTTATCTTTCTCAGTCTCCAAAATTATCACTGATCTTCCCTAGAAAATATTTGAATGGAAGCTGGATACACCAATGTGAATCTCACAGCTGCCTGTCCACATTCTCTGATTGCTGGGATAAATTTGCCTCTCTTCTGTCTGTTCTGCTGTGAATAATCTTTTTCTACAAACATTCTGATGTTCCTAGTTTTTAACATTTCCCTTTCTGTCACACTTCAGTCAGGGGCAACTCTTCGGGTATGATTGTATCTTATAGGTCTTGGCTGATTTATCATGGACATATTTGGAGTACACTTCAATGCATATTTTCAAATAACAAATCTTGATGTGGAACAACTGTCTAGTTTCTTAATTGTACTGTCATAAAATTAATTCAGTCTATTTCTTCCAGTTTTTCTAGTATAATTAAAAAATCTCATGGTTTCCCTAAAATTTCTGTATTTTTACTCTACTATTTTTGCAACAGCTCTTATTGAAAATCCTTATGCTCAGCCAACTTTTTTTTTAATTTCCTTGTTTGATTTTTTGCAGTTTTGTCAATTTATCTGAATAGCTAGTTAAAATGTTTTCTATTTTTCAGCTTTCTTTCATTTGGTTTTATATATTCCTTCAGTTGTCTACTTATTGAATTACTTTATTTTTTCCTTTAAATTATTGGAAGCCATTTCCTTTACCAAACCTGGAACTGTTTTTTTTTTTTTTATATATAGCTGCATGATTCCTCCCAGCCAGATATTTTCTTACTTGTTTTCTGCTTGATTTTCTCTTACTTTTTCCATTTTTTTCTTTCCCAGCATCCAGGCTGTGTGATTACTGTCCAGTAAGTGAATTTTACATAAAATGATAACTTGATAACTTTTACTGGCTTTTTTCACAATTTTTCACTTTCAAATTTGGAAAGCTTAATCAGTTTGCTGATAAGCGTGGAGCCTTTTTGGAAGTAATGTGCATTGTGTTATCTCTCTAAACATTCAGGCCACATTTTCAGTTAATTTGAAATTAGTTTCCATTCCCTGTAGTATCCAATATGTAGGTGTTAGTTGCAGTTCTGCAAATATACACAATTTTAAGGCACTACTGGCATATTTTTTGCATTATCAAATTTTGGTGCAGTGTACCTCCCCCAAAGAGTCAAGACCAGAGAAATACATTTTAACATTTTTCCAATTATAAATTACATAGGAATGCACTGTAATTATCAAAAATTGGCAATGTCTGAGTCACTCTGAGTGCATAGGGGATAAAGCCCTGACTATGGCTCAAGGGACCCATGTTCATTTAGAGGCAGAAAACCGATGGAGCAGCAGGGAGCCTGTCCTGAGTGGAAGGGTACTCATTGATGATGGTCCCTTAAGGGGAGGCATGGTCCAAAGAGGGTCTTCACCTTGGATGTAGTCAATAAACATATGGAAGCTGGAAAAAGGAATGGTTAGGGCATATAAAAGACCCCCAGATAAAAATACAGACAGTCGAGCACCTAGAAGACCTTTAAGATATGTAACTAGCCCTAGAAATTCTGGAGTAGTCTGGGGAATAGGAGGATGGCTGGTAGACCTAGTGTAGATGTGTGCAACTAGGTGCCACTGGGGACTGGGTCAGTAGGTTTAGGCCTGAGGGGAACACAAAACAAAAAAGAAAGGGACAACCACCACCTACTAATATCATCAAGATGCTTGTCACAGACCATCATGTATGTAGGTGATATGCTATGTACAGCATCCAATTTAACTTCTTTTTTTTATTAAGTATTAGTAATGCTTTGAATTATAATTAACCACAAATACAAATGAAATGCTTAAGAAGTTGCAATAATGAAAACAAAAAAATTAAAGGGAGGTTCCCGTTTGTACATGCTCTTTAAAGTCAACTTTTTGTATAGTTGACTTTATATATTCACCTAAATTACATTATTTTATGCAAGGTTCTTTGTTTAGCTATAGATTCCTCCTCAGGATGTCATCCCTTCTGAATGCCTTCATCATCCCTTTCCCTAAGGTATCCAACCCCTTGCATCACTAGACTTTCATCTCATTTTCTTTCAGATATTTGAAAAATGAATCTACTTTCAGATCCTTGAGTATATTAATAGTTAATCTGCTTTTATCTAAAGTACATTGTGGGTCACATGGTAAATTTTGTAGTATAATTGAAAGGGCCATTAGTGACTACCCTTATTATTACAAACTCAGAGAGTGTGTCTTGTGAGCTCGTACTGCTAAGGCAGTTCTTGGACGTGCCCTTAAAATGAAAAAAAGAAAGCAGCAGTACTAGAGGTTCAAGGAAAAGTATTTTTTTTCTGTCTCCCTGTTTGTCATTCAATAACATCTGAATGCACTTCTCATGAAGAAATTAATCCACGTCTCATGAGGAAATTATTTCACTCCTCTGTACATTATTGCAATCCTGATTAAGAGTATTCAATAGCATAATGATGACAGGATTGGAAGGATAAACCAGACTTCGCACAGATAATAATCCAACAAACTGTTATTTATTTGTAATTTTATAAACCTTTAAATTCTAAACCAACAAATAATTGCATGCATTTAACAAAGGCATATAATCACCTATGTTATGCAATCAGGCAGATTTTATCTGTTAATAAAGAGCATTACACACCAAATGTGAGTTAAATTCTGTTTTATTATATTAATGATTTCAGTAGTTTCACTGAAACAGAGATTAGCATAGCTTCTGAATATTCCTAAATGAATGTCTTGCATTTCTTCTCAGTGCAAAGTGACAAATGATTTCTTGATTTTAAAATAATGTCCCTTACAAATAAATTTAAAAAGTATACCACTCACATTTGTTTTGCTTTAATAATAAATGCACCTGACCAGCACCTGTTGAAAACAGTTACCTGCTTCAGTGGTACAAAATGCAGTCAAATTATGTATTGTAACTGCATATTCACATTCTTTGGAAGTGTCAGACATATATCTTATCTCTGACCAGTTTATTATATCAGTAAAGTGAGATGGAAATGCCAAAAAGCATTTTTTATTAACAACTGAATTTAAAAGGGGAAAGGCTTATTTTTAAGTAATATCACTTTGTAATAACAATGCACCATCTCAGGATTGTGAGTAAATCATATTTTATGTACTGCCCGGGGGTCTAATTTAGTCACAAGAGATGCAAACACTCCCATGTATGAATAATAAATGAATCACCTTCTCCCTGGCAAATTTTGCTTTGATAGGGTCATAGGTTCATAGGTGTGTACTAGGCTAATGGCCCTGGAGCCTTTACAAACCTAGCCCATAGGATTACCCTGGCATCGTGCCACCTGGCCTTAGTTCCCAGTGCCTCTGTTAAGTAGAGCCACTGGAGTGATCCCTGGAGTGAATTTTCTATTTCCCATCCACTCATCAAGATTTCTCTTGAAGAGGGTCAGTGAGGTGCTCTGCTTGACATGTATGGGAAGTCTATTCCATAGCATGGGGAGTCTCTGCGTTATGAACCTGTCCCTCCAGCTTATTCTGTTGATTGTGGTAATGATGTTGAGGACTCTGGAGTGATTGTGATTTCATTATATGTAGCATTTCTAACAGAGCTGGGTCAGACATGGCTTTGTAAGTCAAGCAGAGATTGCCTCTAAGTAAGCAATATGAGACAGAACAGTTGGAGTTTTTTGAGTCTGTCTATATAGGACAAGTGTTTAAGGCCTAAGATCCTCTTTGTGAGGTATTTTTGCGGCCTTTCCAGTTGTTGTAGGTGTCTAGTGAGGTACATGCCTAATGGTGCATTGTACTCGATGATTGGCCTAATGAGGGAAGAGTAGAGGGAGACAATGACCTCTTTCTTCTTGGATGCAAAACCCTTAGTAATGAGATGTGTCACATAAAAGGACTTTCTGACCACAGTGGCAATGTGGTGGTCAAAAGAGAGGTTGCTGTCAACCTGTGTTCCCAGATCTCTTATGACACCTTCTGTGTTCAGTGGACTACCATCGATTTGGTAATTCATGAGAACCAGGTATTTCCCAAAGGGGTTGATGACACATTTTTTAGCACTGAGCTTAAGGCCATGGTTCTGACACCAGTCACTGGTCTTAGTGAGGCCTTTCTGTAGGATGTCAACATCACTTGGGGAGTTAATTATGGCTCCCAACTTGCAATCATCTGCAGACTTTGTCAGCCACAGTCCCTTCATTTTGGCCTGAACTTCAGAGAAGTAGATACCAAACAGAAGAGGACCCAGGACCGAACCCTGTGGAACTCCACTCATGACTGGTCGACTACTTTCACACTGTGGTTTCTATCTGTGATCCATTTTGCAACCCACTTTGCAACTCACCTAGTGATATTGGAGTTGATGCCTAGCTTAGTGAGTTTTTCTATGATTCCTGAGTGGGGAATGGTATCAAAGGCCTTGGCCAGATCAAGGTAAGTTGTATGAACCACTTTGCCATCATCCACTGCTCTGGTGACTGACTCAAAGAAGTTGACCAGGTTGAGCAGGCATGATCTACCCTTTACAAAACCAAACTGTGTGGTATCCAGAGTTTGGAGGTTCCCTATGTCTTTGTTTATTAGGTCCATGATGATGCGTCCCATAGCTTTGCATATCAGACTTGTCAGGCTAATGGGGCGATAGCTCCCAGGGTCTGTAGTCGCTCCTCCTTTGTGGAGAGGGATGACTGTAGCAGTGTGCCATTCAGTAGGGACAAAGCCTGAGGTGAGGCTGTGATTGAACAGGGCACACAGGTGAGATGCCAGTTCACTCTGTAGTTCATGTAGAACACAGCCAGGGATATTGTCAGGTCCCATAGAAGCCGTATTCTTGGCCTTGGACAGTGCTGTTTTAACCTGTGCAGCAGTAATACTGGGTGTCTGGCAATCTACTGGTATTGTGATTGGTCCTTTGGTGGGGGAGAGAGGTGTAAAATTGGCACTGAATCTGTTGGCCAGTTTGTTTGTTTGTGTCTTTCAGCTTTTCCCGGTTAGGGGTCACCACAGTGGAACTCCGGTCCACTAATGTGGATTTCCAAGGTGATTAGTTTGTGGTCGGATCTAACCAGTGAGGAGTTCACTATTGGTACAGAATAATGGTCACCCATGTTAGTAATGACCAGATCAAGGATGTTGCTACTTCTAGTGGGGGTAAGAATGAGCTGGTCCAGGGCACTGGAATTAATGAATTCCAGGAAACGTTGGGCAAGTGTACTGGTATATGAGTAGTTTTCCCAGTTAATGGAGGGGTAGTTGAAGTCACCCAGTATGAGAGTGTTAGGTTGGACCATAATAATCTCCAGGGTGCTTTGGAACGTGGAGTGTGAGTCTTGGATTATGGTTGGGGACCTATAGCAGCCTACAAACTGAATCACTGTCTTACCCAATGTTAGCTGCACCTGAAGTATCTCTGATGCATCATGTTGGGCTACCAGTCTGGAGGTGTGCACATCCTTTATGAATATGGTAACACCACTGCCTTTGGAGCTTCTGTCCAAGTTCTGGGGTCGGAAAGTATGGAATGAGTTATAGGCTGGTAGTGCAGGGGTGCTTTCTGCTACCTTGAACCATGTCTCTGTTACAGCACAAATGTTGATGTTCTCCATTTTAAGGAGTGCTTCCAGTGAGTGCATTTTGAGATTTAGACTTCTAGCGTTGAGCAGCATGACCCTCAGATTGCATTTGTTTGTAGCTGTTATGGTGGTAAATTGGTCTTTGGAACACCGCCTAAAAAAGGCACTATAGGGTTGGGAGGAGCCTTAGCCAGTATCCGGAAGCCCATGGGTGACACATGCATGCCATCTCTGGCAAAGCATTGGGGTCTGTCTGTCATGTCATCCCAGGCAGACAGATACTGGATCCCCTTAGAATGACACCTGAAACTTAGCCAATTGTTGAAATCAATCATTTTCTGCTTGTACTGTGGTATACATAAGTACAATCTTTTTACATATTGTATGCTTCAAAAAAAGTAGAAATATTATAGTAGTCCCAGATTATTCAAACAAAATGTCCAGAGTGATTTTCAGGAAAGCATTTCAAACAGACAGCCAAATTTTAATATCAGATAATTCTTTCTTAGTCTTCATTTCATAACCCTTCACTTTGCCTAACATTACTTTACTGTTTGATATATGCTATATAAGGTGGATACTTGTCAGAACATGGCCTACATTCTTGGCCTGGGCTTGTAAGGGCCTCAGGGCCAACAGCCTAGTAACTTGCTATGATCCTGTGATCCTATACTGTCGTACTTGACATAGCTGAGTAAGCTGACAGACTTTTTCTAGTTTATTGTTTACATTATGTCTTGCATGAACTTTTACATCTGTTGCTTTCATTATACTTTTTTGTAACTTTGTTGCAGCTGAAATGAGTTTGTGTGGTTCATTACACTTACCTGCACAAAACTAAATAGCTAAATAACTTTCATTGTTAGACAGCTTTATTTTCATTCATAGTCTTATCTTCTTAAGTCAAGACACCTTGAAACAACTGCCTTTACAAGGTACTTTACATATCATTCTGGGGTTCATCACCTCTTCAGTAACGCAGGTCCTTAAGAACTTTCAAGGCTTTCACAGGGCTAACTCTGAACGGAGAGTTCAAAGTGCATCTGTCCTTCACCTTTGTTTATTCTCATTGTTAAATTCTATTATCCATACAGTTTTATATATATATATATATATATATATATATATATATATATATATATATATATATATATATATATATATATATATCTGCATATCATATATGGTTTACTATCAAAATGTCACCGTACAAATAAATTCCCATTCGGTACATCAAAGGGAAGAGCAAAAGTTAAACTGTATGTCTGCTCACAATGTCGAACAGACCACATGATGTCTGAATAGGAGCTCAGGTAAGTGAAAACCCTATGCCTCACATCACATTTTTGCAGGGGGGCAAGCCTCCCTGCACAGCCATGTGCCCCCTACACTCCCTGCTAACTATATATTCCAACTCCAAGATCGCACTACAGTGAAGGAAGGGATAAATGTCCCAAGCTGCACTTTACCACGATGTCTGTGCAGTACATTGAATTCATATCAGCAAATGCACAGTAGCATATGCTAATATGAACTTTCATACAAGCAGTGTTCAACAACATGGACAATCGAACATCCATCTTTCAATTGTCCACCTGCGAGCATCTCCACTTGACATTTTGATAGTAAACCATAATATTAATATATATATATATATATATATATATATATATATATATATATATATATAATTTATTTATTTATTTTACATTTGTTTACTGTGAGAGTCTGACTGGGTGAAGACCCATTTTCACTGTGAGAAAAGCTCCATATGTAACATAGTAGTACATAAAAAACTTGTTACAAAATTTTACAAAATAATCAATAGCGTTTTCTGATGATATACATATTGCAGAAGACAATTGTACAGAGATGTAGTATGTACAGTTTTTTTAAAATAGTAATCCAGGTACATTTACACAACGTTAAATAAGCTTTAAGTATAGCTAGTAGTCAGAAAGAGCTGGAATAATATCAGTAAGCAGTCTTACAGTCACTTAGCCTGGACTAGTACAGGTAGAAAGACAAGTGTCGATAAGGAAACTTTTAAGGGAATTTTTAAACTGATTAGTATTTATAGTTGTTCTAATAGTAAGAGGAAGTGAATTCCAGACTTTTGCTACATTCATACATACATGTGGGAGTATAGGCAATCACCATCAGTGTTGATGGATCTGTTCACTTGTGTGATTTATTTTTAGATCTTAGACTGCGGATAGAATAGAGTTGCAGAATGTTTAACAGAGCTGTTTTTTTTCAGCCTGAGATAATAGTTTGTGTGCCATGATTAGTTGTTTTTTAGGATAGTAGTTGTGGTAGTTCTAGCCAGGATAGTTTTTTTAAGGCGTGACAGTGGTGTGTCTGATGTGGGCAGTAAGTAGCAAATTTTGCTATATTGTTATAGTATATTTCACGTTTCTTTAAATCTGTCTTTTTAAGATTAACTAGAACTGGGGAAGCATACAGCAAGGGTGACAGGAGAAAGGATCTGGAAATAATTATCCTAGAAGTATCAGTTAGGTATTTTTTTGTTCCTTTATAAAATGCCCATTTTTTATATACTTCCTTGATTGCTAGTGAGATATGTAGATCTAGTCTTAGGTTATTGTCAATTGTTACACCTAGTAACTTTGTTTGTGGTTCAGGGATACTTTTTGCATTATTACCAGCAGTAATATAGAAGGTAGTAGGGATGGGTGAGGATCCAGTAGGTTGGAAGATCATAAGTTTGTTTTTTTGGGGGATTAAGTATGAGCTGGGATTTTGATAGCCATAATTCAGTATCAGAGAAGGCCTTCAGGGTTATACCTTGGAGTTGTTGAAGGGTAGGTGCAGCGCATATAAGTGTTGAGTCATCTACATATTGGATAATGAAAGATAGTGAAGTAGTGGTACTAAGGTCATTTGTAAAGATATTAAAAAGTAGAGGGCCAAGGACTGAATCCTGTGGGACTCCTAATGTAATGGGAAGAAGGGGAGAGAGGTCATGCTGCCATTTCACTGCTTGTTGGTGACTGTCTAGATAACTATGGAACAATAAGAGAGTGGAGGGATTAAGGTTCAATTTGAAAAGAACAGTTAGTAATTTGTGGAGAGAATCCATATCGAAGGCCTTGGACATATCAAGGAAGACAGCAGAAACTATTTTGCCTTCATTTCTAAGTTGGATAGTGGTATTAATGAAGCTAAGAAGAGCAGTTGTAGTACTGTGGTAAGGTCTAAACCCATGTTGGGAGTTGGCTAGAAGGTTTTTGGGGTTTATATCACATGATCAAAATGCAATAACACCGAACACTACAACATCAAACTTATAACCGCGAAAACTGAAAACTCCGAAAGCTGAGAACAGAAAAAAAAATTGCTGTTCCATTACAAAACACAAAACACACAAACACTACTAACTATGTCTGTGGCCCCTACACCCCCCTACTTAAATATACCCACTCCAAGATCGCACCACAGTGGAGAAAATAGCAAAGCTACGGAAACGGCCCACCAAATTCTTTCCCTGGGAAAGAATTTGATGTTCCGTGGCTTTGCTGTTCTCAGACCTCTAGGATCATAACATTCAAGGTTTTGCAACTTTGATGTTTTGATATAGACCCAGTTTTTGGAGGTAAGGTACTGGAGAAGTTGAGAGTGGGTGCATCTTTCAAGGAGTTTTGCTAGTGGGGACAGAATGAAGACGGGTTTGTAATTTGAGAGATCTGCTGAGATGCCGCCTTTGTGTAGGGGGATTATGTGAGCAGTTTTCAATATTGATGGGATGCATTGTTCTGCAATAGAACTATTTATAAGAATTGACACTGGCTAGGATATGGCTTCAGCTGCTAATTTTAAGTATTCAGCTTGTAGGCTATCTGCTGCTACTGTGGTAGGTTTGAGTTTCTATAGTATCTTTTCTATGGTAGTTGTAGATATGGACTGGAAAGAGAAATAGGAGGTTTTTCTTATTGGAAGGTACTGGAGGTGATGTTGGATCAGAGTTATTGTTTTTAATTAGGGATAAAATACTTTGTCGAAAGTACTTATCAATTTTTTCTGCAATAGTTCCAGCATAGTTTGGTATACTGGGGGGATTGAGCTTTGTCCTGGGTGGAGGATGGTTTTGATTGTGCTCCAACATTTTTGAGGATTTTATTGATATTTCCATTGTAAGTTAGTCTAGTACTTCTTTTTGTCAAGGTGGATTTCATGTCTTACCTTGTTTCTAATTTGTTGGAAAGCTATACAATTATTTTGGGTTTTACAAGTACGCCATAATTGCCAAGCCAGGTATCACAAAGATTGCTACTTTCAGCATGTTACTTCGTAATTTTACAAAGCTGAATATAAATTATAATTAGAACTGCAGTGCAAGGAGAAGTGGTTTGAGTTGAGTGCTGCTTTTTTTAATACTTGATTTTGACTGGCATTCCAGTAATGTATTTAAAAATTAATTTATTTGTTCATGCCTCGCAACCTTTTTGTTTCCATCTAGATATTAAGTAAGATGTTATGTAGACAATGTGATGAAATATTTATTTTTCTTCCCCACTTCATTTTGTCTTGATTGGACTCTCATAATGCCGGTTTGGCACCCAGGGCAGAGTATTTAATTAAAGCCCCAGTTTTTGTGATTTTTGAGCATAGCTCTGCACCTTTCTAGTTGGCAACACCATTTCTCATTGGTCCCACCCATTCAGCTGTCTCTTGCAGCCCTCCTTTGATTTGAAGTCAACAGCCATCACTGACATTTTAAATGCTGCTCTTATAAACTTAGAAATTTGCTAAATTTATGTTAACATGCATTTTCTGAAGGATATGAAGTCTGAAACTGAAATGCATATCATTATTTAGATTACCTTTAGATCATCCCAGTGATTTATCAAAAGACACACTTTTTATGAGAAGCAGATCAGAAATATGAGATAAAAATCTGGACATTCTGCAAAAATTTGGACAGTTGAGAAGTATGCTCTTAGATCAAGGTATCTGGACAAGCGTAAAATAAACGGGATAAAGGGTCAAGATAAGAATATATTTTAAATGATTTGTGTTAACATGCATTTTCTGAAGCAGAGGGATGTGTGTGTGTGTGTGTGTGTGTGTGTGTGTGTGTGTGTGTGTGTGTGTGTGTGTGTGTGATCCACTACTGGCAGTAGCATTAACAAGGTTTGCATACCTCTGGACCTTTCAGCTGAAGAAATCTGGATAAAGCCTAAAATAAAGTGGGAACAAAGGCTCAAAAATAGAACAGATTTTAATTATTGCTCTTATAAAATTACAAACTTGCTTAAATAAAAGGATTTGTGTTAGCATGAATTTTCTGAAGGAAATAAAAGTCTGAAACTCAAATGTATGTCATTATTTAATAATTTCGATGTCCAATGACTGGCAGCAAACCAAACATTCTAGGAATAAGGGACCAAAAATAATGTATATACCTGGATGTTTTGTTTCAAAGTGTGGTATTTCGGATGTAAAATGCTTCCTCCAACACCATTAACATATACTACAGCAAGTTTGAAACCTTAGATGAGGAACTATTTTACATCAACAATATCTAAAAAAATAATATAGTAATAAAAATAAATAAGTAAAACAACAATTTTACAGACAGCCCATTCTCTAAGCATAATAATGCCCTCCAGGGTATGTGTTATTGTGGAAATAATGCCCTTCCAGGGATGTAGAGACCTGACGTCTCATACCTGCGCAATCATTATTTCCACAAAAGCTCACACCCTATTGGGCATTATTGCTTGCTTATTGCATTTTTTGATAATATGTACAATGTATTGTTCTTTTTTGTAATGCCTACTTAACCATTCAGCATTATAATGTTATTATTCATTTGTACACATAAAGTCACAGTCTGTGTTGTGCATTGTTGTTTGTGTGCATTTCATTTTGTTTATATAAGCTCAAGTCATGGCTGAAAAGAGTCTGTTAGCACTCCACTTATCATGTTAAATAATAAACAAACAAAAAAAATAAGCAAACAAATAAATACAGAACGTTTTTGATTTGCATAAAAATATCCCAAGATGAGATTATATATGCTTTCAAGAGAGACATAAATATTTGTACTACCTTACTTCATTGGAGGTGATCAGTATTTTCACAAACCAATACTTTGTAGGGTATAGCAGTTAGAAAGATCCATTTATACCATTTATATTATACCATTTTAACCATTATACTAGGGGACTTTAATATTAACTGGTACTCCTGCAACTCTGACCACCCTACCACCCATATCAACCTCTACAACTTTACCCAATTAATTCAAACCACAACAAGGTTTGATAAAACTACTAAAAAGGAAACTATCCTTGACTGGATTCTTACCAACTACTCCAAGCTTTCCTATTGTTCTGGTACCCTCCCCGACTCACTCAGTGACCACCTCCCAACATACATTATACATCATTGGGCAAATCCCACAAAAAAAACCATCTACCTACCAAATTCGTAACACCAAAAATTTCAAGTCTCAAGATTTCATAAGATCCCTTAGGCTCTGCAATTAGAAACCCCTCAAAACTCTATCCCTGGAAAGAGCAGTTGACTACTTTAACTCCACATTTTTTAACATCTTAAATAACATGGCCTCTATCAGGACCATTCGAGCAAAATCGAATTACTCTCCTTGGCTAACTAAACAGACTAAATCTCTCCTAAAAGAAAGGGATAAAGCGTGGCATGAATGGACCCACAAAAAATCCACAGCCACTCACCAGAAGTATCTCCAGCTAAGAAACAAAGCCAAAACCCAAATATGACTTGATGAGAAGAATTACTATACTAGCTTACAATCTAAATACCAAAATAATCCTCAAAAATTCTGGACCGCTTTAAATAAAATACTATGACCAGGTCAAACTGAGACCCCTAGAATGTATTGCTACCCAGTTAATAAATACTTCATCGACTCCATCAAAACCCTTACTAACCAAAACTCCCCATCACTGCCCATCAACCTAACCTCTCTACTAGATAATAACAACACCTTCTCCTTGAAATCAATCCCCACATGTACCACACACAAATACTTGCTCAGGCTAAAACCCACAACCCTGGCAGCTGACAACCTACCCTCAACATGCATAAAAATAGCAGCTGAAGCCATCTCCTACCCAGTTTTCCTACTAATTAACCATTCCATATCTGAGCAATGCATCCCCACCCTCTGGAAAATTGCACATATCATACCCCTACATAAAGGAGATCCTGCCACCGACTTCTCCAGCTATTGGCCCATAGCAATCATGTCGCCTCTATCAAAAATCTTTGAAAGGTGTGTTCACAAATACTTAACCATCTCCTTGACAATAAATTACTTACAAAATACTCAGCACAACTTTTGCCCTTACCATAGTACTACCACAGCCCTAATTAATTTCACAAACACCATCAGTCAACTTAGAAATAAAGGTGAGCTAGCATCAGCAATTTTTTTGGACTTATCAAAAGCCTTTGATACAGTGTCTCATAACAAAATGCTGACTGCCCTGTCCAAATTGAACCTAAGCTACTCCAGTCTAGCCTGGTTTCAGAACTGCCAGTGACAGTGGGCATGCCCCAAGTTTCTATTCTCGGCCCCTTCCTTTTTAACCTGCTTACAAATAACCCCCATAATGCAACAACTCTAGCCACCTTTATACAGTATGCAGACAGCTCCACTGTCATATGTTCTGCCCCAATTCTACCTGAACTACATAACTTAACCCAGATATCCTTCAGTACTATTGAATCATGGTTGGCAGAAGCTCAACTAATCCTGAATCCAAATAAAACCAAACGTATGCTCTTCCACCCCACTAAACTCAAATCCCAGTCCACTTACTTCAATATCACATCCAGCAATACAACTTTGATCAAACCAGTACCCTCCGCCAAACTTCTTGGTGTTATTGTTGATCAAAATCTGAAGTTTGACTTACACATTGCCCAGACTGTAAAAAAAGTACACAAGAAAATAGGTACCTTATACAGATGAAAAAAAAACTACCTAACCACAAACTCCAGAATAACCACAGCCAGAATTCATCTTATACCAGCTTTACTGTTTGCCTCACCCATCCCTACAACCTTTCCAAATCAGACCTAAGCAAGCTACATGCCTGCTATAATAAGATAGCAAATTTTGCCACTAGCTGTCCTCCTAGAACCCATCATCGTAAGGCCCTAAGACAACTATCTTGGTTAGAACTACCCCACCAACTCTCACACAACTCTCTACAGCCCACCAAATGTTCTATAAACCCAATAAAACTCCAGTTCTACAAGGCCTCCTCAACCCTCATACAAGTACCCATCCACTAAGATCCACTAACAAAGCTCTAATTGAAGTAACCAGGAGTAAAAATAGCTCAGGTGACTCTCTATACTCCTACTACATTGCTAAACTGTGGAATGCCTTACCACTTGAAATTAGATCTATAAATAACCTAAGAAACTTCAAGCATCACATTAAAGCCCATCTCATCAATGTCTGGACTTGTACATGGAGCAGGCTTGGGTAGCCCAAACCATGGAAATAATTGATTTTAAAATTTTTAATTGCATTTTAATTGCATATGTAATGAACATTCAATTTAAGTCATATGACTACCTTGTGTTTTTTTGTTTCTCACTGTCAATTTCTTGCAGTTTTTATGTCTTCAGTTTGCTATGTTACCTGTACATAAGTCTAAGTATACTAACTGCACTCTCACTGTATGCAATGTCACTACCTGCTACTATTGTAAGAACTATCTTCAACAAGCATTGTTATAAAAGATTATTGGTCTTGTCTTCCACTTGACCAAATTATTCTGTTTTAGTATTTTTACCATTAGGAATGTCTGTTACTATTTTTTTCTTCATTGTATTATAAGATTTTTCCTACTAATAAAATAGTCTACTAACAATGGAGCTTTTCTCCCCGGGTCTCCGCTGAAAAAGGGTTTTATGCCCAGTCGGACTCTCCCGGTAAAAAAATGTAAAATAAATAAAAATAAATACATTTAACTCCTTAAAGTATAGCTCTTGCAGTGCTGACACATACTGAAACTAAACAAACATACATACACACCAGTGGACCATGTATGTTTTTGTATTGTTCCTCATAACTTTAAAACATTTTTAAAACAAAAATCTTTGTTCATTCAAAATATTAATGGCATATTTTTTTACTGTTTGTTTGAGCTGGATTTATTAATTCTGCTCACCAAACAAATGCACTGTTATGCAGGCCAACAATTATGACTTGCAAATACACATTTGACATCCATTGTATGCTCTGTTAACTGCAGAGACCTGTGGCTCCCGGCAGTAATCAGTGAACCTCAGGCTTCCTGCTTGCTTCTGTCTTTTGAGAACTTGAGCAGAACATCTCATCAGCAAAATCACAAGAAACTGAATGGTGAATAGTTGATCTGACTGGAGTTTCATGATTTTCACTGCCAGTCACACATGATGGAACAAAATTAATCACTTTAATTTAATGCCAACATCAGGAGGAATGGTACAGTTCTCTGAAGCTGGCAACCACCTGTATTCATTGTGATGACAATTGTCAGATTAAAAGCTATTTACCACATTTAAAAGTAACATTTAGGAGCACCAGTTGCTTAGACTGGCTTTTCCTCACTCTGTCTACCGGTACAAGGATAAGAGACCCAGTCCTGAGTTGTAATCTAAAAATATTTTGTTTTATGCATTATCTAACCAGCTGTTTTCCTACAAGTTGGAGTATTTTTTTTTATTCAGCCACATACAAATCTCAGATAAAATTAATTTATTCTGTAGCAAAATGACAAACCTTAGCAAAACTATGAGACCCTCTTATAAAACTTAACTAGTAATCTTTCTTTTATAAAGCAACTGAAAGCTAATATAAGTTTAGCATATGAGTAGTAGGACTATAAAATAGCTTGAAGTACATAATACAAACAATTGGTCCTCATATAAAGTCAGTAGTTTTGAACCTATTGATGACAATACCTACCAGCAATGACAAAATTGCAGTAATTTTATTTTTGTTTTGTTTTTCCAGTTGTTAATAAAATAGGTGCACTAGTTCAAAGACTCTTTCATGCAGGACCTGGGTCAAATGGTAAAGCAAGTAACTATAATGATAATCAATAAAAGTATAGTAATTGTAATTATTCAAAGTACAGTGACTGCAATCATTCAAAGCAGATTTAAATTTAAAGCACTGAATTACAATTACAGTCCCAAAATGTTTACAATTAGTAAAAATGCCATATTGATTTTTTTTTGAGAGAGAGAACTAGGAAAGTATATCTTTCTTGGGCATTTTGTTAAATTATACAACCTGTTTTAATTTATGAAACCTGCTGAAGTGATTATTAAAGACTTCAGATTTCTAAAGGCATACTTTAATTTAATTTATGAAACCTGCTGAAGTGATCATTAAAGACTTCAGATTTCTAAAGGCATACTTTAATTTTTGAGAGATTTTATTATCATAAAAACAATAATTTTAGCGAGGAGCTCATGACATCATGCATAGAGAAGAACATGTGAAGCAGAGCTCTGTCCGGTGTATTAATCTGCCACTTTTATCAGCAATTTTTAACAACACTATAATGAGTACCACAGCAGGGATGAAGAAAAGTTCCTCAGAGATCAACGACAACACAGGTGATATACTATAAATGCCAGTCAACGGGGCCTATGATTTAGTTGAACCATTGCCATGGCAATTGACGATGTGATTGTAGCTGGAGATCTGAAGGCCATTCGAGTTTCACTGGAATAATTAATGCAGTTGCTTAAAATTACAGCTTCAGATATGCAATACATTCAGCAAATGGCTGCTTCAAATTTAGCCATACTGTTAAATATTGAGACAGCAATGGTACAGCAGCAATTCAGTGATTACGGAAAATCAATCAGTTACTGCATTCCACTCCAGATAACTGACTAGAAGACCTCCAAGACACTAAGGAGAAATTAGCACTTTAAATAGATGATCCTGAAACTGAGTGCTGCAATAATTTGACAGTAAATGGCCTGACAGAGAATGTAGAAGGGGACACAACACTAGAATTCATTAAAAGGAACTTTGCAGCTGTTAAAAGCACCCAACTCCCAATCACAGAAAGGAACCACCAAATATATTACAAAACCAAATCTAGTAACCAACCAAAATAATTTATATTTGAATTTTTGATGACAGTGATTGAGGCCATATTCATAGTGGCTAGAAGACTGGGTCTTCATTGAAAATGGTGGGGCAAGTGATGAAAATCACACCAGACTCTAGTGCTTACTTGTTCACTAAAAGAAAGCAAATTATGCCTTTCCTACATACCTTTAGAGACCTGAGCTATGAAGTTAATTTGCACTCTTCATTAATAAATTATCCATCCAAATTTCCACTCCCTACTTGAAATTGCACATTTCCTTCAGACATCAAACAAGCATCAGCAAGCATCTTATGCTGATACCCTCAGCATTATGAGTGGACCCCTTCAAGGAAGAAGGAAATGCAGCTGATCAGCCTCCTATTCACTTAAGATCCAGTAACTCCTGAAGAAAGGCCAAGACTTGGGAAAGCCATTAACCACCCGAGAGGATGCCATAAAACAGAGCCTATAAGAGGACGACCCCTTTTCATCCCTCACCAGAAACCAATACAATTAGTCAGGATTGGTACAGAAAAGAGAGGCCCTCAACTAGAATGGAGGATTTTTTTTGGAAGGGGGGTCCCAAGATTTTATCAGATGAAATTGGTGACTTAGAACAGTAATAGAGTGACATAGTGGATTCTGACCCTGTTTCAACCTAACCTTTTTGTTATCACACGTGTAAAGGAAACACCTGAAAACAGTGGCATATTTCTGTACTTGAACTGTGCAGTACTTGTGCAAACACCAGTTAGGGTAACTGTTCTGCACATCTCATGCAGCTGGATGAAGTTCTGCTAGTAGCACTGGCTATGCAAGTAAATGTTGGAAACTGCTGTTATTGTTTGTAGGCATAATGAACAGTGTATAACCCAGAGGGATTTATGCACAGTAACTTGGGGATAAGTTAATCGTTTTCTTTGGGTTGGTGTTTCATAAAATAATAGTGATGGCAGATAAGCTACTATTTTTTGTCATATGATCATCTGAATGGGAGAGTTAGGATGGGGACACCCACTTTGATCTATTATTTTTTTTCTTTTCTGTGACTCACCCAGGTGTTATTTTCCAACATTATAAGTACATTCTAGGTGCTGACTGCATTAGCCGAATTTCAGTTTACTGCAGTAGATTCATTGAACAATGCTATATTGTCTTCTGGACCTATAATAGTTAACTATAACTCATCCATTTTCAAGTATTAACAAGATGTTATGTTCATTACCTGGAATGTAAGAGGAACATCCACAGTGAAAAAAACACATGCCATAATTAAACTGCTTAACCAGTCTAGTGCCAAAGTAGTTCTTCAAGAATCTAAGATTACAAAGAAAGGTGCAGGGCTAGCTTACCAAAATGGAATGGAGTAAAAGTTTTTTTTTTCATGTGTATCCTCAGCTAAAAGGAGGTGGTGATTCTCATTCATCATTCTGTGGTATGGATGCTGGATAATGCCAGGGCTGATGACCAAAGCAGATGGGTAGTGGTTTGGGTGAATGTAGGATAGAAATATCAAGTGTTAGCTAATTTCTATGGCAACAAAGAGGACAACCCCAATGCTTTAGATGTCTTTGTATAGGAGATCAGTGCTCTTTTGCAACTTAAGATGTTCTAATAGAAGGTGGTGATTTTAATGTGGTTATAGACCCTTATTTAGACAGGATTGCAAAGGGAACTGTATGTCTTCCCAAAATCTCTAAGAAAATTCATTGTTTGTGGAGGTTATCCACTTTTTTATGCATGGAGATTTGTACACTTGATAGCCCAGGAATATTACTTTTACACCCTGGGGGTTGCCAGTAATCTTCATTATTGGTAAGTCAACAGTATAGCTTTGCATGGGGTGGAAACTTTCAGATCTGTGTAACAGTACAATGATGGGCCATTATATGGTTACTCTGCATTTTACAACAGGGTCACCAGCGCTACTTTCAAACAATGGAAGTTTGACCCTTTGTTGTTGCAAGATACTGACACCCAATGCAATCTGACCTTGTATAAAACAAATTTTTGGTTTGCCTTATCATATTCTGAGGGGAACAAGAGATAAAGGGTAGGCAATTTCATAAAATTAATGAGAAATGGGAGCTATATAAGTTGTTACATTGAACAGTGGGTATCCCTTCAACCTGATACTACAACTGAAATGTACAGATCTTCTTCTTCTTTCAGCTTTTCCCAGTTAGGGGTCAGTACAGCAGAACAATGATCTACAGAACAAATGGCAGTGGAGTTTTTCATTGTTGAGCTGCCAGCCCAGCGCCAACCTTCCACAGAAGGCACACACATGCACACACTCACACCTAGGGTTAGTTTAGAGTGTCCAATCCACCTACAGCATGTCTTTGGGATGTGGGAGGAAACCCACACAACCACACGGAGGACATGCAGACTCCGCACAATAGGCACCCCAGCTGAGAATCGAACCGGAGAACCTCTTCCTGTGAGGCAGTAATGCTAACTGCTGCACCACCACAGCCGCACATTACAAATGAGATGTACAGATATGGCTTATAAATCATATATTGCCACAATGTCAGATTTAGATGGGGTGGTGCATATGGAACCTGTACAAGTAAATAAAATTATCTGTAGAGAATATGCTACTATAATGAATGTCCCTACTCATTATCCTAATGCTCTAGAATTTTGCAACAAACTCTCTCCTCCCAATCTGCCTCAACATTTCCTTTCCTTGCTGTCCAGTTCTCTCACACTGAAAGAGATAGAGATTACCATACACAAATTTCTAGAAGGAAAACATCAGGGATGGGTGGCCTAACATTTGATTTCCACAAATCCTTCTAAACAAAATTAAGTCTCTTAAAGTTATGTTTTTATCAATGATCCCCAGAAGATGAGAGGAGTGTTCTCTAGTGATACTGCTAGAGCTAAGGTAATGCTGGTTCTTAAACCCTACAAGGATCCTCTCTTGCCATCTAGTTATAGGCCAATCTCTTTATTACAAATTGAACACAAGATCTTTGCCAAGGAGCTAGAGTTGAGAATGGAAAAGTTTATACCCAGAATGGTCACTGACAATCACTTGGGTTTTATCAAGGGAAGATGGGACAGCCTGACTCAATTAGAACTTGGCTCAATATTCAAAAACTCTCAATAATTTGCAAAGGGGAGATGGGTGCCCCATTACTAGATTTTAATAAAGCATTTGATTGTTTGAACTGGAACTATTTTGGGTAAGTGATGAGGTACTATTCCTTTCCCACTCAGTTTATTAATTGCGTACAGTCTGAGAAACACAAAAAAGTCCAAACCCAGAAAAAACTGAATGGAGGAAATGACCAAGTGCACTGCACCAAAGGTAAAAAATCCAACAAATTTATTCCACAACGATGAGAGTTTAGAGCTTTCGTCAAAAGTACATTACATTGACTTCTTCAGAACTACATAACACACTTGTTACTGATTTAAATAATCTGTCCTACTCCAAAATTGGTCAACCAAAAAGGCTGTCATTTCCTGTTGAAAGATGTCATATCCTACTACAAAGGTAGGTCATTTCCTACATACACTTACAAGAACTATTAACCAAAAATACCCCAAAAAATAAAACATATGTTAAAAACATTATATAAAGGAAACAGCTTTTAATTTTAACATGGAACTGATAGAGATTTTGTCATTGAGCCCAGGTGGCACACACGCATTTAACCTTATTTGCCACTTGAGTTCTAGAAATTCAAGAAAATCATCAACAGGTCCACCCCTTACACCCAAATCAACCTGCTCTAATACAAAAAACTTGAAACAGTGTGTGGGATATAATTTAATGTGCTTGAATAAGGCATTAGTCTCCCTGTGTTAGTTGATATCATAACTGTGTTGATAAATCTGTTGTCTTAAAGCTCGGACAGTCTTACCCACATGGTAACAGTCGCAACCTTTACAGGATGTGACATATACAACCCCCTTACTGTAACAAAAGTATTTTTTGTGTGTAATGATTTTCTCAAAATTCCTAAGTTTAATAAATTCGGCATCGACAATAAAAGAACATTGGGTGCATCTTCCACATCTAAAATTACCACCTGGTCCTGCTGCCACTTTTTTCTTTCAACTAGACCTTTGAAAGATATACACTTTTTGTATACCACCAGGGGGTTTTCACCTAATTTGTTAATGATATTCTCATCGATACGAAACATATTCAAACAATCACAAGTGATGCTTTTGATATAAAAAAATCTGTAGTGAAAGGTAATACCAATGCCCTGCTAAAACTGTTAATTTTCTCAGTTCTTAGGGATCTAACTAACCCCAAAGGGTTATCCAATAATATTCTATAAACCCCATTAGTTCTTTTTGTTGCACCACCCCTAGTATTACTTTGACAAACTGGGGTGTAGCCTCTTTTCTGTAACATCCCATTGCATACAGTTGATGCATCAAAACCCCCATGGCCCAGATTGTTTTTTCTGATGATATCCTTTCTGTGCCTGTACCATTGATGAGGCATACCTTCCCCCAATTTTTAAGTTAGCGGCATTAATTATAGATAAATATCTCCAGACCAAGTCTGCATCTTTTGGCCTGTATATGGGTAAGACCATGCACCCACTGATGGCTTGGTTTGCAGATTACTTGGGTAAGACCATGCACCCCACTGATGGCTTGGTTTGCAGATGACTGTGTAGTGTGACTAAGGCATCCTGTAAGTCAACTAAAGACTGCTTTAGCTACACCTGAGTCAATCACTTCTGCCACAGTGCTTCAAGTAAATAGATCAAAAACATGTCCCTTCCATGTTCCTCTTTAAATCTCAATCATACAATAATACTGTCTGTTAACACTATTTCTCTGGTGAATAAAGCTTCTTATTTGGGTATTGTTTTGCTCAGATATATGACTAAATTGCAATTAGGGATATAGACAATAGGCAAGAGGAGGCTGGAATGTATTGGAGATAACTGGCAAAGGAACCAAGATATTTGGAGCAAATAACTAGAGAGGGAAAGATGATGGAATGGGAAACCACCAAGAATTCATTTGGACTGCAGGTTAGATACTGCCTTCCATATCAGGGATTGATATCAGAGTATAGGCAAAGAGAAATAAATAATGGGGTCCTAAATGAAAGACAAGCACAAGTAGAGTTTTTAGTAGAATCTACAACAGAAGCTGCCATTAAAAATGGAATAATTAGTAGAGCATATAAAATATTGCATGATAACTATAAGAATCAATCAGAGGAGGTTAGAAAGGATTGTGAAGAGAGACTGCACAAGCAAATCACAAAGAAACAATGGGAGGATATATGTATGTATGTAACTCTGCTGGTGAATCCCTGTTTGCCAACTTCATTGGCAAAACCTGGAATTCATTGCCAAACTATATAACCCTACAATCCTCCAAAAGTCTCTTCAAAAAAAACCTCAAACAATATCTCAAATTGAATTGGCTATGCCCATGTACCAACCCTGATTAAGTTATAAACTAAAAGCATATTCTGCAATTATCATAACTTGTAACTACATCACCAAGCTCTGCTTCCAATCTGATGCCTCTTACTTTTAATTGTCTGTCCATGAAAATTGTGAGTCCCTACTAGGGAACACTACTAACCCATTGTATATAATCACTTTGTTTTTATAATTGTTTACTAACTTCTGTGTAATCTATGTAAGTTTGTCTATGTGGAGCTTTTCTCCCTGGGCCTCTGCTGAAAATGGACATGTATCCAGTCAGACTATCCCGGTAAACAAATGTAAAATAAATAAATAATAAATGTCTCACACATTTGCAACAAAATCTAGAAGATTTAGGATTTTTGCCTGGAGATGCTTGCATAAATATTTCTGTACCGAAAGTAGACTCCAGAGAATTTTTCCTCAGTTAGGCAGCAACTGTTGGAGGTGTGATGGGGAAGAAAGAGGTAATCGGAAACATATTTGGTGGGAGTGTGGTGAACTGGCAGACTTTAAGGATTCCCTGTGGGATGCAATGTCGGAGATGCTGGGTGGACAGATTGGTCTGATGAGGGAGATGATTTTTCTGAGCCAGGATACAGAATCTGAATTGCCTAGGCATGTTAAAGACTTGCTGTGTCTAGTGGCTGCCAAAAAAAGTAATTACTAGAAAATGGAAATTAAAATCTAAACCAACTATACAGGAAGTAGTGAATATAGTAACAGAGATAAAACAACTGAAATTGAGATCTTTAAAAAAGGGTAGGAGCAAACTATGTAGGAAAAAATGGGAATTGTGGGAACAATACATACAAGGGAGGAATGAGGTTTAAAAGGCAGCAGGACTTAAATGAGTTAAGTAATGTTTGACTGAAAAAGATTGGTTAGATTATAGGTGATGTATAATGTTTGCAAATGGGAGTGTGTCAGCATGATTTGTGATGTAAAATGCTTGCAACTAGGATTGTGGTGGTGGGGTTTATTTTCATTTGTATAACTGTTTGACTGCCTATATAGTAAGTGATGGTTTAATAAAGATATTTCTTGTTTATAAAACAATAAATGCAGGAACTGAATAATTTATGTAATGTTACTTAGGTTATATGATGCATAGCAATATATGTGAAGTAAAATGTTTATGTTAATTATAGTGTGATTACTTTTATATGAATGTAAATTTGCTTATGTCACAAGTGACTGATGAAAACTGTCGCTTTTCTTATATAGCTAGTTAAGATGAAGAGGGTCTGGTGTTCATTTATATGCATTATTACATACAAACACATCAGGATTAATAGCAGCAACATAAAATATAAACAAACTGACTGCCTGACTACTACACATACATACATACATGCTTACACCTCTGCAACTCACTACAAAATGGAAGTCTTACTTGCACTTGCTCAGTATTTATATATATGTGCTAGCTCACTGGAAAGCTTCTTAAAGGTACATACACACTCTGATCTACATCCTCCCTCTTTACTGAGCTGTCTTGCAATGATAATGACATTTGAATAGCCATGCAAATTATACAGACAATAATGAATAAACAAGATTCATGTCCAAGTTGCCATGTATCTGGAACAAGGTCTAGGAATACAACATGATCTAGTAATGTAGCAGCTGGGACTGAGTTTAGCAACAGGGACAGTCATTGGTGAACGACCTGCTTTAGGAGTTTCTGGAATATTCTTAGGAACAGGGATATTTGCTGGAATGTCCTCTGGAACTGGAACATTGGATAATTCACTCAGAGAACTAGAGAGTTTATCACAGGCAAGATGTTGCAATACTGACTTGGACACCAGTACTAAATGTCTCCGATTCCATCTAAATTCTATTCCTTGTGATTCCACGATGTATGATCTTGGCTCTGGACATAAACTTTTCATGACTCCAATCTGATCAAATCCTTTTGCTGTCTGCATCCTCACTATCTCCCCTTTTTGTAATGGATTGAGCAGTTGCTGGTCATATCATAATAGGACTTCTGGGACAAAAGCTTTTTCAGGAGTTGATTTTTTACTGCTTTATTGTTCTTCAACATGGAACCAACAAATTGCTACTGACTGGTAGTGTGGTTCTGGTTTGTCTTGACATAAGTCTGTGGGCAGGTGAACCAAGATGATTATCGCAAGCAATGTTTATGAGATTCAGGAGATTCAGAAAAACATTTTGTATTGTCTCGTTTTGACTTTTCTAACATCTGTTTAGCACTTTGAACTGCACATTCTGCCAAAACATTTGACTGTAGGTACTCAGGACTACTTGTAACATGAATAAAGTCCTACTCTTCATCAAATCTCTTGAACTGATGGCTTGTAAACTGTGCACCATTGTTAGAAATAACTTTATGCAGACCACCATTGACAGAAAAATGTTTCCAACTTAGTAATGACAGTACTGGATGTGAGATTAGGAAGTAGGTCAATCTTGAACTAATTTGAATAAAAGTCTACTAATACCAAGTAATGATGGCCATTCCATTCAAAAATATCTGTAGCTACTGTTGACCAAAGTAGTTCAGGAATCTGATTTAGCTGAAGTGGTTCTTTCTGTTGATGCAGTTTAGTACTATTACAAACAGAACAAAATGAAAGTGCTCTCTCAATATCTCTTGACATAGAAGGCCAAAATACTAGTCCTCTCTTCTTTCTTTTGGTAGAATCAGTTTCTGGGTGGCCATAATGCAAGATGTTAAAATACTCTCATTGCAAGGATTTTGAAACAATCCCTTTTGGACTTTTAATGATGATACCATTGTCAGACAAAATCTCATATCTGTAGGGAAAATATTGTTGCACTTATATTGGTAAACAAGATTGCTTTGATGGCCATCCTTGACTGATAATGTGGTTGAGCTTCTGGAGAAATGGATCTGAAGCTGTATGAGTTCTAAGCTCATTGAAGAAAAAATTCTCACTTCCATAATTTCATTATCAGGTTTCTCATTTTCATACTGTTTAGTGTTTTTTTCCGGGTGACCTGGATGTAGTATCAGCAAGATGAAAAAGTTTGCCTTTTGTGTAAACAAGATTGAAATTATACTTTTGCAATTTCAACATCATGCATTGCAATCTCGCAGGAGCTGTGTGCAGAGGCTTTCTCAAAATAGTGACTAGAGGTTGGTGGTCAGTCTCAATTTGAATAGGTCAGACATAAATATAATTATGGAACCTCGAACATGTAAACACAATTTCAAACAGTTCTTTCTCTGTCTGAACATACTGCATCTCAATTTGGGTTAGAGTTCTCGAAGAATAGGCTACTGGTCTACCTTCTTGAAAAATAACTGCACCAAGACCAAATTTTAAAGCATCACAAGAAAGAGTTACTGGTTTGTGAACATCATAGTATCTTAAAGTAGGTGGACTGGCAATTTTCTATTTCAGGACATCAAATGCTCTTTGGTGTTGTTCTAACCAGGACCAGGTTACATCTTTGCATGTCAGCTCCACTAAGAGAGCTGAAAGTTGGCTCAAATCTGGAATGAACTTACTTAGATAGTTAACCATCCCAAGAAAATTTTGTAGGGCTTGAACATTGTCTGGTGCTGGCATCTCAAGAATTGCTGTTTGCTTAGAAGCATCGGGTCATAGGCCTGAACTAGTAAACGAATGACCAACATAAGTAACTTCTTGTAGCCTGAATTTGGACTTCTGTGGATTCAGCTTAAGATTCACTTCATGGGTTTGGTCTAGAACTTTCCTGAGGTTTCTATCATGTTCAAGTTCACCATTGCCTCCTACAAGAATATCATCTACTATCATAGCACATGGATAGCAAGAAAAAAATCGTTCCATTGCACACTGAAAGACTTCACTGGCAGAATTTATCCCAAATGTCATTCTCAAACATCTGTACCTGCCAAAACAAGTACTGGACTTGGTTAGCAATGAAGATTTACAGTCAAGCAAAATTTACCAAAATGAACTTTTGGCATCTAAGACAGAAAAAAAACAGTGGCATTTGGCGATCAGCAACTTCTTTGATTGTAGGCATTGGATGATGAGGTTGTTTTACTACTTTATTCAAGTCTCGAGGATGAATACATATTCTGATATCATCTGAGCTTTTCTTATGAGCTATTACCATGGAGGATACACATTCAGTTGGTTCTTCTACTGGACAAATCACTTCTTGTTGCACCTTTCTGTCTAGCTCAGCTTTGAATCTACCCTGCATAGCTACTGGAACTTTCCTTGCTGGTCTGATGACTGGGCTGACTTCAGGGCCTAACTTCATGGAGTACACAACTGGGAGTTTGCCTAGTTTGTCTTCGAAAAGATCAGCATAGGTAGAAAAAATAGTCTGGGCAAATTACAACAGTTGTCTTTCAAGCTTACATGGTGGAATTTCTCATTAAATGAAAGCAGTCCCATTTTCAAACTGTCTCTGAGGCCTAATAATGACTGCATGTGCCTTTTGACTATGTAAAATTGCAGGTCATTGCTGTTCCCAGCAGAGTAACATGAAAGCACTACTGAGCCTTCGTTATGAATTTCTTAACCACCATAAGCAACAAGCTTCATACACATTGCCAAATCAAGCTTCTCACCAACTCTTACTCTAGCAAATGTTTCTGTTGACATAACATTGCACTTTGAACCCATATCAACTTTGAGCTGTATGGGTCTCCCATTAATCTGAACAGTACAAAATACTTCATTGTTTGCCCACACATTTACTGCATTGACTGTTTCACCAAACACAGACACACCATAAACATAAAAAGTAGGGTCACAGGTTTCTAATTGATCTACTTGTCTCTTTGAATGTTCTCTTTTAACAAAAGAATGGACCACTTTTGATTTACAAACCCTTTGAAAATGATTCCACTATTTACATCTGTGGCACTGCTGATCAAAAGATAAGCACTTTTTCATGATTTCCACCACAATTGCGACAGTTGCCTATGAGGCTAGGTGAGGGCACATGCTTTGAGTTTGCTGACTCACCTTTGTGTTTCACTGAGCATGTCCGCTTTACAGAGCATGCCTTGGAGTTTAATAGAAAGGTTCTGTTTCACTGAAGTTGCCCCTCCCTTGGGCCTGTATCTTTTAACCACGTGCTGCATACTATCAATATTAGCTTTGGAAGGTGCTGGAAACATGCATTTCTCATTTGTAAGCATGTTTGTGCACTTTTCTGTGAGCTCGTATATTTGACAAATCCCTACAGCCTTATTCAAAGTTAAATCACTCAAAATCTTTCTCACCCCATCATCTTTAATACCACACACATGCCTGTCTTTTATCCATGCATCCCTTAATTCACCAAATCTGCACGTTTTAGCCTTATTTCTCAAGGCAGTTATATAGGCTGCAAAAGTTTCACCAGGCTTTTGATCTCTTATGTAAAATATGTGCCTTTCCATTGTAATTGTTGTTTGGGAGTTACACATTTCACTAAATTTATGTTTTAAGCACTTTGGGTCTTCCCTTATTTCAGCCGGTACCACTATATGGTGTTTTTTCCCCTCCCCTGCATACACAGCAGGTGCATACATAAATTAATGTTTTATTTCAATGACTTCTGAACCAGCTAAAGTAAGCAGAATAAATGCCATTGTATGTATGCCTTTGTCAGAAAATGCAGCCTGTATGAAAATATCATACTCTTGCTCAAACACTCTCCAATTTTCTGCAATATTGTTATCAAATACAAGTAGAGGAAGTCTGTGAAATCCTTCTGCCATGCCAACAAATTATGCTTAAACACAATGCAAAATATGGCCCTTGTAAGTATGTATGAACATGCACATATACCAGCTACTTGTAACAACATTCAAATGCACAATAAACTCTTCAAAAGACTGTACTTTACTAAATATTCTTTGAAATGGCTGTATTCTGCAAAATAAATGCCCTGTAATACTACGCAAATGTGCAAACACTTTGTACACTTCGGATATTTTGAATAGCTTTAGTTAATGCAAAAGTAGCACATAGCGATAAAATACTGTTGTTTTCCTTACTTCATCAATTTCATGCAATTCTGATATCATTTCAAACACTTTCATAACTATTTCAAATATTTTTATCAATATGTCATAGTTTTAGACATTTCATTTAACTAGAAATTTATTTTGAGTGTTCTGAGTGATTCATTTTATATTAATTGAGAAAAAAGTCATTTAAGCAAGTTTTAGTACCTAGAATTAGTTTTTGATCTGTTTTGCGAGGCATTTGAGCAGTAGGGATGATCCACTCCTATATACTCCTGCAACTTTAACTGTGTGCCTCATGGTCTTGACTCTGGATCCCATTCTGACACCATGTCGCTCATCTTGTGTAATTAGTTAAGATGAAGAGGCTCAGGTGTTCATTTAGATACTTTATTACATACAAACACATCAGGATTAATAACAGCAACATAAAATATAAATGAACTAAATGACTGACTAAGTACTACACATACAATCATGCTTACACCTCTGCAGCTCACTACAAAATGGATGTCTTGCTTCCACATGCTCAGTATTTATATACATGTGCTAGATCACATGAAAGCTTCTTAAAGGTACATACACATGCTGATCTACAAAGACCACAGGGAACATGACACTTAAATGGAAAAAATGGAAAAAAAAACTCTACTTCTTACACTGCATCCAAGCAGCTAAGACCTTTTTAATATTGTGTTCATTGACATGACTAAATTTGTGGATGTGCACACGAAATCTGTGGTGAAGACCATGGGGAACAAGATACTTAGAAAAAGAAAAAAACTCCATTTGGATAGCAAGAGAAAAAAAAACTCTACTTCCTCTAGATCACATCCAAGCAACTAAAACCTTTTTATTTCCCAGAATACTTTTACTTCTGTAATACCTGCCATGTGCAAAAATTTCTAACTGTATTAATAAGGCTCAAAATATGGTTGATGACTTTATCTGGGATGGAAAGCAACCGAAAATCAGCAGGAAAAAATATTTATTTCCACTCAGCTTGGAGGAAAGGGGCTGGAGTTCCTTACCATCTGGGATATGGATAGGGCTGTGACTGGGCTGAATTTTGTTTGTCCAAGGATGAAAAACAAACCCTATAGTTCTTATATGACATTTTTCTTAGATTGCAAACAATGCTTCCTTCACAACAATCCCTTCTTTCATTGCTGGTGACAGAGAGGTTAGACCTATGGTTTAATACCATCTTAACTGCCTCTCCCAAAAAGCAGCATTCTTATCTAACCCTGTTAACTTTAATTGGCAAACATCATCTGTTATTAGTAAATGGCAACATAATTAAATGAACTAATTGCATAAAGGCTATTTCTATTATCTTAACAAAGATATAGATGGGGCTTTACAAGTCAGTGGAGGGATGGATTGATATTACAAGTATGTACCCTTCTTTGGATGCTCCTTGGTGGCAGTATCTTCAGCCGCAAACTTGTGTCACAGATACTCTGTTCAGGGATAGAACTAAATATAGGATTAATACAACTTCAGAGAATCCTGTAATTCTATGCTCTCAGGCAGGGGCACCCCTGGGTTGAAATTCTTCTATAACCAACTCATAGAAGATCCTATAATAAATGGAACAGAATTTTATATACCCCATTTACTAGTAATGAGTGAAATATTTGTCTTAGACTGTGCAATAACAGATATCCTTTGCTATTGAGATTTGCCTATTCCAAAATATTACATCATTTGTGCTTCACTCAGTCAGGATCTTTACGTATGGATCAAATGCTCACTGACTTCATTTACTTTAGGAATGCCCTAGGGTAAGCAGGTTATAGGTCATCATTATAGAAAGGATGTCTTGGGATTTATGGCTTTCTATTCTACAATGTTTACATGTTAAGTTCTGATTACTGGGTGTTTCTAACCAACAGTTCCAGACTGATAGTCTACAATAATGATGGATGTTCACTGTGTTCACTACCATGTTATCTATCCTATTTGTTAATTGTTCAACAAAAAAGTAGAAGTGTTATGAGGCTTTAAGGACTCAAAAACTGTTAAATATCAAAATAAGTTATCTCTTCTAAAATAGTCACATAAGATGGCATACGTTGCTAAGTGGCCCGAATACTGGAGCATTTTAATTTTTTAATTTTTAAACTTTAGACATCGTGAGGTTTCGATGTTCAAAATGGCCACTGTTCTGTGAGCACTGCTATCACCTAGGTCTCTGATATACCCTGGATTAAGAAAAAACAGAAAGATGCAAGGCTCCTTACGGACGCTCTTTAATGCTTTAAGTGCGGTAATTACGATACACTTTTCGTTGGAAACAAACCCAACTTCTTCAGAAGATTAAAAATCAAACATCTGTTACACAGTAACTTGAGCAATTTATACATACTTATGTTAAGAACCTGAACACACCTACTTGATCCCATTGGGTAATTGGTGTGTTACAACAACAATTTACTAAAAACAATTGTCTAAAGCATTAAAATCAATTTACCTAAACAAGTTTCACAGCTAATGCTTGAAGTTGCAAAAATGAGTGTCTTTGTTGCAAGTACCCTACCCTAACACATTTTAGTGTATTGTAATGGGTATAGAAAGTGAAGTACAAAAAGAAATAAAAAATGAAGTGAAAAATAAAAAATAAACAATAAAAATGTACCATAGGGCACCCTTCAATGGGTGAAACACATGAAACACAGCCCACCTTAGGTTAATAGAGTTTATTATTTACCTTAAAACAGCCACAAGGAAAAATTAATTTACCAGATTACCCACCATAGTACAACAGTGGTCATTGCAGGGAACGGTAACCATTAATGGAAGGTAGGGTTCTGAGTTCAACTGGTACCGAGAACGACATTTAACTTGGGCACCAAGGCTTCGGACAGGATATGTCACCATTGAAGGGTGGCTTCAACTTGTAAAAATGGTTCATTAAAACCTATGGTACATTTTTATTGTTTATTTTTTATTTTTTACTTCATTTTTTATTTCTTTTTGTACTTCACTTTCTACACCCATTACAATACACTAAAATGTGTTAGGGTAGGGTACTTGCAACAAAGATACTCATTTTTGCAACTTCAAGCATTAGCTGTGAAACTTGTTTAGGTAAATTGATTTTAATGCTTTAGACAATTGTTTTTAGTAAACTGTTGTTGTAACACACCAATTACCCAATGGGATCAAGTAGGTGTGTTCAGGTTCTTAACATAAGTGTGTATAAATTGCTCAAGTTACTGTGTAACAGATGTTTGATTTTTTATCTTCTGAAGAAGTTGGGTTTGTTTCCAACGAAAAGTGTATCGTAATTACCGCACTTAAAGTATTAAAGAGCGTCCGTAAGGAGCCTTGCATCTTTCTGTTTTTTCTCAGTTCGCTTGTTTTTCGTTTTTACATACCCTGGATTAAAACAAATACAGAAGGCAATGCAGAATTAATAATACAGAAATAACTATAGATATTTACTGCTAATATCATCCAGCAAACAAAAGAGGAAGAAAAAGTGACAGATTCAGCTCAGAAACAGTAGGATTAACTAAGATTTCTGAATAACAGCTTAAGCCATGTGCTACTAAGGCCCTGCATCTGACTGCAAGATTGGTAAAACACTATACAGCAAGATGTCAAAAGAGGAAAATAATATGGAAATAACAATAACCAAGACATAATTCTCAGTACTAGCCTCACCTGAGAAAGACACAACTTCAAAAAGACAAAAGACAACTAAACAAACTGACAACTCTAAAACTACAAATAAATCCAAGACAGACCAGCCAGCTAATCTGGAAGACATAAAATCTGCCTTATTACCTATCCAGCAGGCAATAAAGGACTTATCATTACAATTTCAAACCTTTGGTGACCCATTCAACCAAATAATATCCAGAATGGAAAAATCTGAGTCCAAAATAATAGAAAATGAAATAAAAATAGACTATTTCTCAAAGAACTGATTCCCATGACAAAGAAATACAAAACTTACAAGCAAAAATAACAGACCTGGAAGCAAGATCTCGAAGGAACAATATCATCATCAGAGGAATACCTGAAACTGTACTTCATAACAATCTAATACCAACAATCAAGCAAATAATAAACTCCCTGCTAGGAGAACCTGAAGAAATGCAGCAAATAACAACAGAGAGAGCCCACAGAGTCCTGAGGGAAATGCAAACACCACTGAAACCAAGACCTGTCTATATTAAAATATTAAACTACCAAGATGTAAATAAAATCATACTGGCAGCAAAGAAAAAAGGCACACTCACCTGGAATAATAATAAAATCTCCTTTGCTCAAGACCTCCCAATATAAATAAGACAAGCAAGACAACTGATATCTCCATACTGCAGGTTCCTAATAGAAAAAAAAAATCAAATTCCAGATGAAATATCCAAATCAGTTAATCTTTTACATCAAAGAGGTTAAATACATGGTCACTAACCCCAATGAGGCAAAAGAGACATTCCTGGCCGTTTTCAAGCAAATTCCACCTTCAGAAGTGAAATAAATCCACAAAAAATGATAAAGGACCCTTGGGTGAAAAAACAACCCCATTCACGAGCACTCTAGCTGGGATCCAACTCTGAAAGCTTCCCCTTGCTGTCTAGGCCCTTAAATCCATGATGTGAGCTATGAGGAACACAGGAAAAGGAAGTACAGCCTGGCTAGGAACCAAAAATCATGCCGTTTTCGATGCACGAATATAGGAAGGAGCCTCCTTCTGGGACATTGTTCTGCAAATTCAGTCCCCCTATGATTTTGAGGACTCCATTTAGAACAGTCAGTCAAAATGGATTTCATCAAGCTCCAAACAATTTTACTGCCTGAAAAAATTAAAATTGATCTGCACCAGCTAAAAGAAGAAAGCTGCACCATAGATGTAAACCAAAAACCAAAAAGCACAATGGGGCTGGAACACAAGAACGAAACCACCAAGATAATGTAGTCCCTCAGGCAGTTTATTTACAAATAAAATCACAAAAAAATACTTTCTTCAACAAACGAAATGTAAGCGCTTTCGTCTGGTATATACCAAACTTTTTCAAACAGTTGATTGATGTATTTCCTGTAGTTTAAATATACTCTGTTCTTTCCAATTAAACAATTAAACAGTGTTAATGATATAATTGTATCTCTCATCTTAAAAGCATAGCACTGTTAAAATTATCCTTTTAAAACTTCTAACATAAGTTCTTTTTATTATGCCTTAATCGATAGATGTAAACCAACCTGCAAGTAAAACCTTGAAGAAATAAGGTACTGTTGAATTGAACCATTCACTAAAACAGTACACCCAGTACTGTGTAGGTGAATGACAATCCAGCTTTAAATAATAGGCAAGAAATAAACTGTCAGAAACAGGCTAGCTCATAGATTAATACTGGGAAAAAAAGGAAAAAAAAATGTTAAATGTTTTATGTAAATACTAGAAATGTGTTACATGATCCTGGAGAGAAGTAATCTCAGGAAAATAGTAAAATAACCTAACAATCTTGGGGTAATGTAAATATAGCCTTAATATGTTAACTATGGCAGAAGAACTGTTTAGCTAAGCTGTTTTTTTTATGTCTCTCTACACTTCCTACCTCTGATAAATAGGTGCTAAGTATATATTTTATAACCCACACAGATTGATGTGGAAAAACATTACAGGCACCAAAGAAGGCCGAAATCTGAATAAATAAAGGGGAGGAAAAATAAGTCAAATGAAAGAAAAATGTAAAAATGACAAGATTTATTGTTTAACAATATTACTATGGCACATATATTGCTATAATTTACTGAGAAATATATATTAATGTGCTGTTTTAAAAATACTATTAGAAAGAATTAGTCACAAGACAAAAACAATACATGCTGTACCCTAAATGCAATACCATAATTGTATAAATAATATGTTGGAAGAGGCTAGGGATATTAAGTAGCTTTGTTTGTTGAGGGAACTAGTTTGTTCAGCTTTGTCCACATTGTTTATAGTAACACAGGGGGGATACTATGGGTTAAATCTATATCTAAAAAGAAAACACATTCCAAGATTAGACGTAAAGGTAAACCATATAACAAACCTTCATCCTCCCCCCCTGATTATTCCTGGTCCAGGGATATAGTGGTTAGGCACAGAGTAGGGACAGGGATAAATAGATGCTTTCCTAAACCATCACACAGTAACACATACAAAGATAACAAAACAAAACTAATATACATGGCATATCTACGGAATACACCTAATAAATAAATGTGGGAAATAGAATCATGGAATGTTAAAGGGCTCCAAAACAAGAAGAAAAGAAAACTATTCTTACACCTTACATTAAAAACTACAGCCAACCTTATACTAATACAAGAAACACACTTGACTGCAGAGCAATGGGAAGAAATTAGCAGAAAGAAATGAATAAGTCAAATTATAGCTTCAGAGGGGAAAACAAACAGTGCTGGGGCTGCCATAATAATTAAAAAACAATTTAAGGAAAAAATACTTAAAACCAAAGTTGACAAGGAGGGAAGATGGTGTTACATAACATTTAGTAGTCCTACAATACCAAAACCTATAATGGTACTTAATGTTTACGCACCCTGTGATAACCAACAACACTTTTTTATGTCATTATACCCAACCTTAAACCAATTTAAAGATCACTACCTAGTGATTGGAGGTGACTGGAACACATATCAAAACCCAGAAAAGGATAAATATAATCTGACCAAATCACATAATAAACAAGCCACATTAGCCCATAATGAACTCAAACAAGATTTCAAACTATATGACCCTTTTAAATATGGGAACAGTGCAGATAAAACAGGGAAATTCACATTCTATTTGCAATGCCATAAAATGTGGTCAAGGATAGACTTCTTCTTAATCTCTGACATATTCATTAACATGGACCCAACAATAACTATACATACCAGGTTCTTTTCAGATCACTCCAAAATCACACTAAACATTAACTGGGACAAAAAGATATATTTAGAGAATAGGGGTCATAATTGGTCATTAAACCCTAATTTACTTTCCAAAATGGATGTAATAAAAGAAACAGAAGCAATACTAAAAATAGCTCTTTCAAATATCACTAACTCCCAAGTACCAACTGACATAGAATGGGCTGCAACCAAAGCACAAATTAGAGGATTGTTTATCAAAAAAGCAGCATACTATAAAAAATACAACTGAAAGAAGAGCATATACTGAAAGGGAAAATAGAGCATCTTGAAAAAGAACTAATAAATAACCCTAAGAACTAAACAGAAGCAGAACTTTTAAAACTGCAAAGGGATCTATATATGTTAGAAACCAGGAACCTATCTTTTTATGAAGCCAGAATGTTAGCCACTTACGCAGAAGAAGCTCAAATACCATCTAGAGCTCTGGCCAGAATTATCTCCCAACACAAAAATGCCTCCATTATATCAGAAATAAATACAGAGACAAAAACTACACAAAAATGAAGACATTATTAAAACATTTGAACAAATATACTCTCAAATATATGGAGCACAAATACTACAAACTTTAAAGGAAAATAGAACTCTTTTTCCTTCAAAAACTGAAATTCCCTAAACTCAATTTAGACCAACAAAAAAAAACTAACTGAACCGATATCCATCAGTGAAATTATTACAACAATCAAACACTTAAAAGCGCATAAGGCTCCGGGTCCGGATGGACTCACATTAGAATTTTACAAAGCATTTTCCCCCTTGATAGCCAAACTACTATACTATACACTGAATTACATAATAAGCTATAAAATAAATGATATCCACTTTAATGCCTCTAAAACCATCTTTATATTAAAGGAACACACAGATCCCAAAACCCCCGACAGCTACAGACCCATCTCCCTCTTAAATATAGATACTAAAATATTTACCTCTATACTTGCAAACAGAATGAAAAATCTGATAGAGAAAATCATTTCCCCAGAACAATCCGGTTTTACATCACATAGACAGACTAGTGACAATACATTAACATTAGATGCACTAATATCCTATGCTAACCGATACAATATCAACATCTACACAATGGTAGTGGATGCCCAAAAGGCATTTGATAGGGTTAATCTAGAATTCTTACTCCAAACACTACCCTACTTTAATATACCCAATAACTTCCTTCAGATAATCCAAACTCTTTATAGCAAGCCATACACATCTCTATATATAAATAAAACTTGGTCAAATAGAATCCTAATAAAAAACGGAACAAGACAAGGATGCCAATTATCACCCTTCCTATTTAACCTATACCTAGAACCACTCTTTCTATACATTAAACAAAATACATACCACAATCCTCCATCAATACACAACTTCAAAATATACCTCACTGCATTTGCGGATGATCTGAACATATACTGCACTACACCAAATTCAGATATAAACAAAATAATAGCTGCAATTGAGCATTTCTCGACTATGTCTAACTACAAACTAAACCTCAATAAAACTAATATTTTCCCCCTAAAAACACCCAAACTCATCTCACTAATACCATTGTTAAACACAATAAAAATAAAAGAAGAAACTAAATATCTGGGAATCACCTTTTTCCAGAATAACAAAGACTTCTACAAACACAATGTAAACCTTAAATGGCAAAATATAATGCAAGACTGTAAAAGATGTAACAACCTAAAACTACCATTCTTGGCCAAAGTATCAATAATCAAAATGAACATTTTACCTAGACTAATGTATATATTCATGACATCACAGACAACAATACATAATAAATTCTTCAAACAAATTCATACCTTCCTAGCAAAATTTATATGGGAACCCAAAAAAAACAGAATCTCCTATCCAAAATTAACACTACCCAAAAGCAAAGGAGGACTAAATCTACCAGATTTTAAAATGTACTACTCAATCATTAACACTAACAGAATATTAAGAATAGCTGAACATAACCTGTCAATGGAAAATTGGTTTCCTCTTTGGGTGACAATCTATTATAGATATATTAAAGCTCTAGGTTTCAATCCCAAAGCACTTCCATTCCTGAAGCAGAAAGAAATACAAACTTATAATATTATAGAACCCTTAAAACATTCTATCAACTTAGCGCAAAAACTCTTTCAATTCTTGAACCTTAGACAAGCCATGACAATACTGCAACCCCTTCATAAAAACCCAAATTTAAAAATAAACAATAAGATGCTGGACTTAGTCCCTTTTCCCAGAGTGAAAGATAAAACAATCCAATATATTAATCCTACCTTAACTGTTCAATACAAGAAATGAGGACCAACTTTAACCTCCCTAAATCACACATAATAATCCTAAGACAAATCAAAGAACTGTGTTCCAGTTACCTCCAAAATGTTACTATGACCAAAAGTGACATAGAAACTTGTAGCAGGTTTTGGAAAACTATTATCACAACAAAGAAAACTATTACTAATTCATATAAAATGATAAATGAAATCAAATATCAGAAAGACCTCCTCTTCTCTAACTACTGGAGAAAAATTAAACCATCCATAGATGATCAGCAAATAAGCCAGGCAATCAATCTAACACTGAAGATTATACCCCTCAAAAACTTAGCATACACTCAACTCATGATCAATAATAATGCTTATTTTACACCTGCAATCCTACACAAATTTAACACATCAAAATCACCTTTCTGCCCACACTGTAAGGACCAGATAGCTGACTTAATCCATGTATTTTGGAGCTGTAAATGTGTCTATATACTCTGGAACTCTCTCAAGGTACAATTACAAAAAACAGGTTATCAAACATCAACATTAACTTGGGAATTCATTCTATTACACATTCTCCCTCCCAACATATCAAGAAAACAAGCAAATACACTTTTAACAATTTTCCTACTAATGAAACTTTATATAGCTTTTAAATGGCTAGATACGATAAATATCTCTTGGGAGGGTTTTAAACAAGTAGCTATACAACACCTTTTAGCTCATAAAATATTAATAGATAAAAGAAACAAAAGCATGAAATCCAGAGAAATTTGGGAAAAAAATGTTAATATCATATTAGCATAATTCATCACACAGCAACTTAAAAATACACTATAATGGAACCAAAGAGCACATACAAGTTCAGATATTAAATAATAACTTGGATATTATGAATGTATATACTGTCTATATAACTGTGGAACTAACAGTGAAAGCATCTATGTACATAGTGTAAATAGATATGTTGTACGACCTATATCTTGTGGTATTTGACATCAATATATAACATATATATATATATATATATATATATATATATATATATATATATACGGTCATGTTGTAAGATAGTTGTTATTTGTGACATTTATTAATGTAAAAATAAAAATAAAAATTATTGAAAAAAAAAAAAAGACATCATGAGGTTTCAGTCTACCAGTACCAGATCTGTTTAGCTATCTTTTGTTTTGTATTTTATTTCCTTAAATCATCCTCAACAGCTGCAATGCTTACATTAGTCAGTAGCATTTCTGCAATACAACATTGTATGATATCCTTCTGGAATGCTAAACACTATTACAATTATTCTCTACATTATTTTTTTTTCACAATGAGTTACAACAACAACGTTGTTAAATTAAAACAAAAAACAAAAAAATAATTTTAATCAGACAAACAAGCACACAGACACACACACACACACACACACACACACACACACACACACACACACACACACACACAAGTCTGTGCATACACACACACACACACACACACACACACACACACACACACACACACATACAAGGGTTTACTTCAGAAGACTGAAAAAACAAATGACTGAATCCCAAAAGACTGAAAATTAAAAATACTGAATGACAGAATTTGCTCCTTCTCCACTATTATGTGATCTTGGAGTTAGTAGATATAGTTAGCAGGGAGAGTGGATTTTCTCTTATGTAGTAGTCTAACCTTATAAGTCACCTCGCCAATCCCTGGAGTACATTTGCCACTGTGAGTAGAATGATTTAATAATTCTGAATAAATGCCGAAATAAATGTTGCGAGAGAAAACAAACTTGAATAAAGTGAGCTGCGCTATCTTCTCTTAACAACAAAGTAAGAGGGAACGCATTTCCCACAGTATAACAGCAAGGTTTTATTGAAATACTCACAGTAAAACACTATAATAATCCACAATGTGTACGGTTTAGCGCTTTCACCTAGCTAGTAGGCTTCATCAGAACAAAGAGACATTTCCAATTAACAATTTAAATAACATTTTTGGCGCGAAAGAAAGTCCTCTGTTGCAAGCTTAAAGCTATATTCATCAAATAAACCCTTACTATATAAAATACTTGTTAGATCGTTTTTTAACCAAAATAAAACTATATGCTTAATTTAATCAAACAATATCAACAAATTGATGGAATATTAATAAAAAATATTTTTAAAAATATATATAAATATAAATATATGTGTTATTGTTCATTTCCTGTGTTAGCTTTTTAAATCCTGTACATGTAAAATTTCTGTTCAATACTGACATTTCATCACTTTGTAATAACAAGATAAAACAGTGATAGTAATAAGATGTGGGTACATCCAAATAGTAAAAACACCTCTGAATTATAATAAATGTTTGTTTAAAAAATATTGTTGTATGTGTATCTAAAAAGTTCTTATAGCCAATTATTTTATAAAAATTCTTTCCAATATTAAATTTATCAAGTTTCAATACAACATGTTGTGTATACTAACTGACAAAATTTATTGTTATTGAAATTAATTGATTTGTCCATATAATATGGTGTAAAATAAAATACTCCTGAAAGTTTGATCACAATTCTTGTGTACACAATTTGATAAATAATTATTCAACCTTCACTCATTTTAAAAATACTTCATAAAAAACTTCATAGAGAACTGTGATATAATATTTGATGTTGATACAATCTCTTTCAAGAGGAATAATAATTTTGTGCTGTGTAGCTAATTATTATCTAGTTAACAGTGGTTTCACCGCTATAGTATCCTTCAATCCGGGTTCTGTGGCAGCGTCTGTGAACAGCTGCCACCATATTTCTTTGTAACTTAACCATTCTTTCCTATTACCCCCCCCTCTCATTTGGTTTAATATGCTCTAATATTCCAAATCTAAAGCTGTGATTATTGCCTTCCTTGTCCACATGTCTGTAGAGGGCATTGTTCTTGTCTTTTTTTCTAATACAGTAAATGTGATCGTAAATCCTCTTTTTTAGTGCCCTCTCCGTTTTTCCTATATAATATGCTGTGCATGTTTGACATTTGGCCAAGTATATAACAAAGGATGAGTTACAATTTCCTTTTACTAACCTAACTACTGTATTATTGGTGTTACACAGATTAGTTTCAGGTTGTCCCATGATAAACTTACATTGATTACAGGTCCCACATTTCTTAGTATATGTTAGGCTGTGTTCGTCACCCCTATTATATGTGGTCTCTTTACCAGATTCTAGGATTTTCTTCAAGTTGTGTGTCATTTTATACACAATAAGTGGTTTGTCCCCTAATAATTTACTTAATTCCGGGTTCACTCTAAAAATTGTCCAATGTTTTCCCAATATTTCCTTGATTTTGTTAACATATGGTGTGTATGGGAGTATACAGGCCTTCTGATATTTGTCTACCCTGGATAATTCATTGTCATATTGTGCTGGATCACATACCCCTAAAATTGATGAGTATTTTAAATCCAACTGGGAGATTACATATTTTTTGACATCATTTAACATTTTCCTATTATACTACCTCTCTTTAAACATATTAGTTATATTTTCTATCTCTTCTAACAATTCATCCTTTCTAGATGTCATCCTGGCCACTCTAATAATCTGGCCCTTAAAAATGTTATGTAGCATCTTTCTAGGATGATTACTGTTGTAATATAAATAATCATTTGAGAAGGTATTCTTCCTATGTATATTTGATTTGAAACCTCTTACGTCGTGTGAAACTATGGTGTCAAGATAGGCTATACCATTAGTGCTGATAGAATGTGTAAATTTGAGAAAATCACTACTCTCGTTGATAAAAATAATAAATTTATTCAACTCTTCCTCATTCCCTTTCCATAATATATAGATGTCATCTAAAAACCTTGTGTAGTGAATAATATGAGAAAATAATTCACTTTTAAATAGTACTTCTTCCTCCCAATAGAGCATAACTAAGTTTGCGAATATGGGAGCACTCGCTGACCCCATTGCCACTACCCTACTCTGTTTAAAATACTCACCCTCAAATAGTATGTAGTTATGTTCTAGTACTAATGTCATGCATTCCATAATCAGACAAATTTTGTCCCATTCAAGGTTGGTGTGTTTTCTAATACTTTCACAGAACATATCCAACCCTTGTCTGTTAGGAATGCATGAAAACAAATCAATGACATCTATAGTCACATAGAAAATATTGTTAGTATCTAAATTGATGGGATATTTCCTAAGGAAATCCCAGGAATCTTTCAATAGGTGGGGAATGTTTTGGTAAATGTCCTTTAACCAGATGTCAATCGCTTTACCTAATGGGAATGTCTTAGCCCTACTGCCAGAAATTATAGGTCTGAAGGGGGGATTGTCAATGTTCTTATGTATCTTTGGAATACCTACCAAAACAGCTAAAATAGGATATTGCACTTTCAGATAGTTGTAGACATTATTGCTAATACGATTGTCAATCCAAAATTCCTCTATATAAGAGTTAATTCTCCGATAGGCTATGTTAATTTCATTCAGAGATATCGGTTCGTAATTGCCTGACTCAGTGAGAAGCTGATTTAACTTTATACTGTATTCCATTTGGTCATATAACACTATTCCCCCTCCCTTATCAGGTTTCATTATACGTATATTCTGATTATTCCTTAAATTCCATAATTCATCCCTTTCTTCCTTAGTTAAATTGCTCTTCACTTTGATTTTTTTCGTAGTATTGGAAAATTCATATAAGTCCTTGTGTACCTGTTTCTCAAAAATCTCCACCATAGGGTTCATGTAAGGTATAAAAGTACTCTTATTTTTTAATATTGTTTCACTTTTGTCTAAACCTGAATCTGCTCTGTTGTCCTTATTGTGGAACATAACTGACAAATTTAATTTACGTGTAAACAATTTTGTTTCAACCAAATGGTCCACCAAATCAAATTTAGGTATTGGTATAAATTTAATTCCTTTGGATAGTAGTTTAAAATGTACATCTTCCACTTGTAAGTTGGTGTAATTATATATCTTAAAGTTGTCCATACTATGGACTACCCCATCCTTTGTTATATTGTCTCTTACATTTGCTTTATTGTACTGTCCTTCACATTCAATAATTCTTTCACTTTCCCTGTTGTTAGTATCTCCTTTGTTGGTTGTACCCTCTGTTGTAATAACCCGTAGTGTTCCCTGTTTTCTTCTTCCAATATTGAGGGTTCCAATTCCTTTGAAAATTCTGTTTGTGGCCCCCCTGATGTCCATACCTGTCATAATTACCATCTACAACATGTTCTTCATCATTCCATCTCCTTTTTTCCCCATACCTATCCTGTAGGTCTTCAAAAAGGTAAGGTTTTCTCACATCCTTATACCACTTATAAACTTTATTTTCTTTGTATTGTACCACATCCCTATTTATTTTTTTACATTTCCTTTCAAATATTATTTTGGATTTGCTTTCCACTGTCTTAAATTGCTTTTGATATAAATTATTCCACTCATCAAATAATAAATAATCATTCACAATCTCCATATTCAATTGTTCTGCTTGACTAATACATTCTAACAGTTTCCCATCGTTATATTTGATCAACAATTTCATGTATTTAAAGCCACACTCATCAAAAAATTAATTGAATTCCCCAATAGTTTCCTCATCAATCTCCACTCCCAAAGGGAATTTAAAAAAACGTAAACCCATTGGTACTATTTTCATTGCAAGATATTTGTGCAAATATGAATTGTCAATTTTAATGTTGTCTATATTGCACATGAGATTTCCTAGTCTGTAGATTTTTTCTTTAATTGTACCACCATTCACCACTTTTTTATTAGGGAATTCATATCTCCCTTTTTCAACTCCATCAAAATTGCAATCATCACTTAAAAACTTATTCATATTAAAAGTTTTACTATTGTCAGTATTTTTGTGATTGTTTGATGTTTTAATTACAGTACCTTCGTTGGCTAACACAGGACCAACTGTTTGTGCGTATGTTCTAACAGGCTTGGTATGCTTGGACCGAGTGCCTGTACGAAACATTTCATCCTCTCCATCCTCATAATCATATAAGGAAAAGTCGAATGTCAATCCTGTCGAATCCAATTGCAGCCTATCCATAATAAGATTGTGTATTTGTGAGGCCGGTAAGTCTATGTCAGCGCTGCCTTCCAAGGCACCTTTGCGCTGTGTTGTTATCGATCCACCTCCCTGTTGGACTCCTGTTGCATTAAGCTGAACACCAGCACAGTTCGATAATGTACCTCTGGCCAAAGCATCCGGTTCTGCAGAGCTTTTGTTGCTATTGTTTGAATTGTCTTTGACACTAGTGCCACTCGTCGAGTTTCGGCAACTGTTGGTTTTGGTGACAACACAAACGGAACTTTCATTCGGCTTATGTTCCGTAAATCTCTGCTCCCTGGTGTACTTAGCATCTCCGTTGCTGGTGTTTGCTGCAGTTTGAGGACTTTGCAAACAGCGTGCGCCGATGGTTTTTATGTCTTGTTCGACTTTGGACATAAATGCTAATACAGTGCTCGTGAGTTGTTTCAACTCACATTTTAGTTCTGCCAACTCCGACTTCACAGCCGTATTATCGGCATTAGAATGTGTATCCTCCAATTCTGTCAACTGTAGGTCAGCGTTCCCCTCCATAACAACTGCCGAAATAAATGTTGCGAGAGAAAACAAACTTGAATAAAGTGAGCTGCGCTATCTTCTCTTAACAACAAAGTAAGAGGGAACGCATTTGCCACAGTATAACAGCAAGGTTTCTTTCGCGCCAAAAATGTTATTTAAATTGTTAATTGGAAATGTCTCTTTGTTCTGATGAAGCCTACTAGCTAGGTGAAAGCGCTAAACCGTACACATTGTGGATTATTATAGTGTTTTACTGTGAGTATTTCAATAAAATCTTGCTGTTATACTGTGGCAAATGCGTTCCCTCTTACTTTGTTGTTAAGAGAAGATAGCGCAGCTCACTTTATTCAATTCTGAATAAATAAAATACTGGCACAATCTCTGGATAGCAGGCCTTATGCTCTAAGATCACTGGAATATACTGATGTCTCTTAAAAGTGCATGCATACTCTTTTCAAACTGACAGTTTTTGGGTTAGCAGCACCAGAAGACAATAAAACTCTTTACACATAGCAGTTCTCTAGCCTTTGAAGTAAGTTGAATAAAATCATCTGATGACTGAGAAGAGTCATGATTAGTAGAACTTCCTTAAAACCCATATCTATTTTTTTTAATTTTCCTAGATGACTCCTCATGATGTGACCATGCTCCAGCTTTAATCCTCTGTCTCAAAAAGACTGAATACTTAAGAATTATTTTTTCTTTGCCATAAAGGAACTTGTTTGTTGATTCACAAAAGTGGATACGAGTAGTTCATGTGTGAAGATGGTAACCCTATTCACTGTTCATTTGGGCCTTTTCTTAGAGTAGCATCCTCTCATTCTGCTTCGTAAAACTAAGTTGCCAGGATTTCAGTTTATTAACCTGACTTAATTCATTGTCTTCTGAAGCATATTCTATTTGGTTTACATCCTCCCCTTCTAAAATCAGGATGGTAGTTACTAACACCTTGAACTTTGCCAAAGTCGATGTCTGGGAATGGAAGTCTTTCTTCTCCAGCCTTCCCATTCCCTGTGGTTCTTAGTATTTTTCATGTAAGTGCATCAAGAACTTTAGGAAATTAGAAAAGTCTCTTTCCTGTAGTCCATCACATACAGGATTGAGTAGGGCCTCAGCATGATACTTCAAAGTTCCAAGAGGATAAATTTCCCACTTGAGGTGTGGGATGATCCCTGCTTTCACCTTGTAGACATACTACTCCCAGCTTTCTAACTGAGCTGTCTTTTTTTAGTAGGAATCATACCTTTTTGCTGTCAGAGCTATCATACTCCTTGAATCAAGCAGGGTTTGTAGAGGATTATCTTGTAAGTACACAGTGCATTATAAAGCATGCGTGAGAATGCTATCAACAAATACAGATTCTATAATATCTATATACATAGAATGTGTTGCATTATGAATACACACATCGCACTGAACTGTCTCAACATTTGTTTAATAGTTGTTAAGTATGTGCCTTAATTCAAACCATTTAAATAGCATTGTTATAGCTTGTTTTTAGACACTTCTTAACTTACGGGTAGCTGTTTGTGGTGGCTGTTCTGCTTCCTCACTCTTACCCCTCAGGTGGCCCCTTACCAGACCTACCATTTTTATCTGAGATGAAGGATGCCCACTACATGGCAACAACTCATTTGACACCATGTGAGGGAAGTGAGACAGCTGTTAAAGAACTGGTGTATTACCACGATCACCACAATTCAAGGTGCTGTGTTTTTTTGGGGGTTTAACCATTTACAAGCTAATGTATTAGATAAAACATTTGTGAATAGACTGGTTCATTTGGATGCAGAGCCCATGTATGAGATCTTTGAATCCTTACTAGAGAGGTGACTCTTAATCGAGTTAATATGTCTCCTAGTAGCCTTTTATAATCATTGACCTGAGAAGATTGTAAATCAAAGAATGCTTTGTGTGATTCACTGTTTAGAAATGAGGCTGCCAGTCCAGCCTTCTTGTTCAACTATCATCCTTTCCACTCAGCTCTTCTTTCAAAAGCTTATAAGTAGGCCTTGCCATTATTAGATGGACTCTGCCCTAACTCACAGTATCCAAGGCTGGATCAATTCCGGAGTTGTCCTTATCCTTCAGCCAGTTCCTGGAATTCCTTTGTAGGTGATAATTTACTTTTTGCTGCTCTTTGACATGTCAACTGAGCAGGGCTTTCATATTTCTTTCTTTATAGGTTCTTTGGTAAGTATTAGTGTAGTTGCCCTTGTGGGCCATTTTAAGCCTACCTAATTTCCCCTCAAAGATGAGAATCAAACCCTGTACCTTGTGTCTGTGAGGCAAACACCTTAACCATTTTTGACAAAATAAATCAGTTTATTCAACTAGAGTTCAATTGCTTTTGTAAGGCAAACAGAAAAAAATCATAAGCTTCACTTCAGTCTTTGAATGACAAATGGAAAGAAGAAGCTTGAATTCAGCATTTACAAGCCAAACAAGTCATCTCCGACTGAAGTCAAGTCAGAGAAACATAAATTAGCATATCTCTTTGTTTGGTTTGGTTCTTTGCATGATTTTCTGAGAAACAAACAAGAAAAAAACACACAGTACCTTGTCAGGAGTTTATCCTGAAACCAGAATTATAGTCCACAGACAGTCTTAACTTCACTCCCTGTTAAGAAAAAAGACAGAAAAAGGCCAAACAAAACTTGCCGGAAGAAAACAGTTTTTCTAGTAGTCATAGAATTCCTTAGGGTTCATATAGCAAGCCCAGCACCTGAGAAATCAGTCGGGTATCAGAAAATGTAGAGGTATTTTGATGACTTGCCTATCCTAGGGAGAGGCATTTAAATACAAGATAACAGCCTCAGTGATTGTACTGGCATTATGTATTATAAGCTTACAGATACTGGGGCACACACCAACAGATTTTTTCAGCCTTAACTGTTTTACATCATAGCATATCTGACACTGAGGGTTGGTAAATGGGTAGGGCATAAATCAAAAACTTCTCCATGGCCATGAGTATGACTTAATATTAGGATGAGGAGTGCATTTAGAGATGGGCCCCTCCAACTGCAATTCTTTCTGCTACCATGTGGCATGGCTTCTGTCAGGCCCACCCTATTATGTTGTAGACACTCTTCCAACATGATAGTATTGTGTTATCCCTCCTGTCTACTGCATTGATGTCACTGAACACTGTGTCTCCTATGCAATTCTGTATAAACTAGAGGTCACCCCTTCTCCCAAGTATGCACTGCCCATGAGTCTCAAGTGGCTGTAGTGGGACTTTGTTCTTAGCAGGACTGAACTTATCTAACATCTGCTGTCCAACTAAGAAGAAAACCGGCAGGTCATGTGTGGGTACGCTGAAGTATCAATGTCGCACACAGGTGTTGACATGGATAATCAGCAAGACAGGGTTGGGCAAGGTTGGAAGGGGATAACTGGATGGTGGAGCCATTGACATGCTGGATACTGAGTGTCATAGTTTCATAGTTTCATAGTATAGTATTAGGCTATCTGCCCTGGGGCATTTGTAAGCCTAGCCATAGTGATGTGGCTTTTGCCACCCCATGAAATGGTACAAAAAAATGTACAGAATAAATTTAGAATACTGTGCCTCTGTCTAGTAGTGACACAATGAAGGTCCCCTTATATAATAGAATTAGTTTACTGTGCCCCTGTCTAGCAGTGACACAGATGTGACCCCTGGGGTAAACTTACGATCTCCCATCCACTCATCAAGATTTCTCTTGAAAAGAGTCAGTGAGGTGCTCTGCCCAATACAAACTGGGATCCTGTTCCAAAGCATAGGAAGCCTCTGGGTTATGAATCTATCCCTCCAGCATGTCCTATTCATACTTGTGCCGAGGTTTAAGTCTTTATCTCTCGTGGTCCTGATGGATTTGGATTTTTTGAGGTGGAGCATGTCCATCAGATCCTGATTGGACATGGCCTTGTACGTCAGGCAGAGATCACCTCTGAGCAGGTGGTATGCTACTGAATAGAGCTGAAGTTTCTTTAGTTTGGCAGAATAAGACATATGTTGGAGACCCTTGATCCTCTTGGTGAGGTACTTTTGTGGTCTCTCCAGCTGTTGCAAATGCCGGGTGAGGTACATACCAAATGAGGCATTGTACTCAATCATGGGTCTGATGAGGGAGGAATACAAGGGTACAATGACATCCTTGGATCTGGATGTGAATCCCTTCATGATGAGGTGTGCAAGGTAGAATGTTTTTTTAACCACTTTGGCAACGTGGGTGTCAAATGAGAGGTCGCTGTTGACTTGGGTCCCTAGGTCTCTGATTACATTTTCTGTACTCAGTGGGTTGCTGTCTATGTGATAATTTGTGGGTACTTTGTTTTTCCCAAAGGGGATGACTATACATTTTTTGGCATTTAGTTTAAGGCCGTGACTCCGGCACCAGTTGCCCGTTTCTGTGAGGCCTTTTTGTAGGATGTGTGTGTATCGACTATGGCACCCAGTTTGCAGTCATCTGCGAACTTTGTCAGCCACAGCCCTCCCATGTTTGCTTTAACATCTGAGAAATAAATGCCGAACAAGAGGGGTCCCAGGACAGATCCCTGTGGGACACCACTTGTGACTGGCTTTGAGTCTGACATTGCTCCAGCGATTTTAACTTTATGGGTTCTGTCCTTTAGCCAGTTTGCAACCCATCTAGTGACATAAGGGTTTACTTTTAAGCTGTTGAGCTTATCTATGATGCCTGAGTGGGGTATTGTGTCGAAGGCCTTAGCCAAGTCCAGGTATGCTGTATGGACTGCCCTCATCAATGGCTCTAGTGACTGTTTCGAAAAAGTCAACCAGGTTTAAAAGACAGGATCTGTCCTTTACAAAGCCGAACTTGGTGGGGTCAAGTGTCTGAAGGTCCCCTATGTCTCTGTTTATGAGTTCCATAATGATTCTTTCCATAGCTTTGCAGACCAGGCTGGTTAAGCTTATGGGGCGGTAGTTTCCAGGGTATGTAGAGGCACCCCCCCTTGTGGAGTGGGACCACTGTTGCTGTACGCCAGTGTTCAGGTACATATCCCGAAGTAAGGCTAAGGTTAAATAGCATTTTTATGTGTGGGTTTAGCTCCTCTTGGAGTTCACGTAACACGCAACCCAGGATACCGTCAGGTCCCATTGATGCTGTGTTTTTTGCTTTGTTTAGGGTGGTTCTCACTTGGACATCTGAGATGACAGGGAGATTACATTCAGCTGGGATAAGTATTTCTTCTTTTGGGGGTGAAGGAGGGGAGAAATTTGCACTGAACCTGTCAATGTTGGCAATATCTGTGGGTTCAGTGTATTTTATGTTGTTGTGAACCAACTCTGAGCATATCTGAGGGTTTCTACCCAGGTTTCTAGCATAGCTGAAGAAGGCTTTGTGGTTATCTTTAGTGTCCTTAGCGATTTTTCTCTCAAAGTTGGCCTTGGATGTTTTTATGAGAGAACGTAGTTTTCTGCTAATGTTGATCAGAGATGTCTTCCCTTCATGGGATTTTGCTCTGACGTGCAGTAGCTTCCTTCTTTTGTTATACAATTTGTTTATGGCTGAGGTCCACCAGACAGGACGCTTACCTTTGGTGGAGAGGGACTTGGATTTGTTTGGGATTGCATGATCCATGCATTCTTGGAGATGTCCATAAAAAGCATTTGTGAAGGATTCGGCATTGTGGGATGTGGTATCCACTGGCACAGTGGGCTTAAAGGATACCATCTCAGTCTTAAGAAGAGTGAAGTCTGCTTTTGAGAAGTTTTTCACGGTGGTCTTTTGTGCTGGGGGTGGAGGTGGGATATGTACATCCAGGGTGATTAGTTTGTGGTCAGATTTCACTAGTGAGGGGTATACTTCCGGTGTGGAGCATTTTGTCCCCATGTTTGTGATGATCAGGTCTAGTATATTATCTCCCCTAGTAGGAGAGGTGACTAGTTGTTCCAGCGCATTTGAATTTATGAATTCCAGGAAACTTTGGGCTAGGGTATTAGGGCTAGAATAATGTACCCAATCTATGTTTGGGTAGTTGAAGTCTCCTAGTATGATGATATTTTGTGATACATTCATATCCTCCAATGTCTTCAGGAAGGCTGAGTGGGATTCTTGAGATTGGGAGGGTGATCTGTAACATGCTACCAGTTGTATAGCAGTTTTACCTATGGTTAGTTGCACCTGTATGGTCTCTGATGCTTCATGTATTGCTACTTACCTGGAGGTGTGGGTGTCCTTGATGAATATGGACACTCCCCCTCCCTTTGTGGTTCGGCCCGGGTTTTGGGGCCGAAAAGCATGATACGAGGTATAGCTTGGTAGAGCTGGGGTACTCTCCAGAGCCTTGAACCAGGTTTCAGTTGCTGCACAGACATCGATGTTCTCCATGCTGAGGAGTGCATCAAGTGCCTGCATCTTGAGATTTAGACTTCTGGCATTGAGCAGCATTACCCTTAGTTTTTTTCCATTTTTGTTTTCTAAGGAGGTGGGTTTGTCTTTTGAGCCTTGCCTAAAAAAGGCACTATGGGGGTGGCAAGAGCCTTAGCCAATATCCAGAAGCCCAGTGGTGACAGGTGTAAGCCATCCCTTGCGAAGCAGCGTGGCTTGTCCAACATGTCATCCCAGGCAGACAGATTTTGGATCCCCTTAGAATGACACCAGTACTTGAGCCAATTGTTAAAGCTGATCATCTTGTCTTTGTATTGTGGTATCATTCTTGGTGAGGGCAGGATGCTGCTCAGGGTCAGGGTCATACCAGCCTGGGCTACATAATCGGAGAGCTCCTCTATGTCTCTTTTCATGTAGTCCAGGGAGGTACGTCTCAGGTCATTCACACCAGCATGGACAATGACGGAGTCATATTTGTACTTGCTTTGGAGTGACTTGAGTGTGTTTTATGTGGCGGATCCTAGCTCCCGATAGACAGCTCACAGTCACCTTCTCCTTGTTCAGCCTGGTCAGCAGGACATCAGTGTGTCTGACTATAGAGTCACCTATTACTAGTGTATCAGGCAAGGTGTTTGGCCTTAAGGGCTGTGATTGGTTGACACACTGATTTATTGAAGTATGTGTTGCATGTGTTTTGTTTTGAGGTGGTGGATTTTTGGATATCTGCTTTGGGAGCCTCTGTTGTTTTGGTAAGTTTTTTATTAGAGCCTCCGAGTATGTCTTTGTGTTTTTATGTGTTTGGTTTGCAGTTGTGGTAGGTATATGTGGGACTGGGATTGTTGTGTGTGTGGTTGCCATCTCCTCCTGTCTGGTCATGCCAGCCCTGAGTTGAGAGAGTTCAGCCTCCAGTTTGGCTATATAGTTGCATCTCTCACATGTATTTGTGTGTGTTGGGAGGAGGAGATGGTTGTCTGTGTACATGAGACAATTGTAGCATTGTCTCAAGATACCCAGATTGACCAGCTGAAATGGAGATGATGCCAGTAATCTACCACTCGACATGCTAAAACAGTATAAGGGAGTGCTGTACTTTTAAGGGAAGTGGAAATTCACAGGGGTGGTAAGTAGATGTAGTGCTTTACTTAGTACGAGAGTGCTTACTTAGTAGAGAAGTATTGAGAACAAGTGCTAGGCTTATAATATAGTGAGTAGTCTGGTTATACTAAGAGTAGAGCTCCTTAAGGGAAAATTTGAAGAGCAGACTTGGTGGAGCCAGAAAAAGTTTAACCTTGTTTAACTGGCGCTGCGCTATGCGCACAACCGCGCAAAGCCGTGCAAACGTGGATTTTAAACAGTGAACTACAAAAGAGCTAGAAATGGTCCAAAACAACCAATTACTACAGCTTCTTGTGCTGAGGTCACTTCCTAAAGGGACAGGTAGGCTGCTCAAGGCTCCCCACTCCCACTGGTGAGCAAAGAAACTTCCTTCTATCCAAGTAAGGTAATGGACAACACAGGAACTACACCACAGCCCAGAATACAGCAATGCCTGTAAACTGGTCTAAACTAATCGAGGAAGGCTGGAAAACAAGGATTATTTTTTTGTTTTTTTTGGTAGAAACACACAGAAAATGCAGAAACAGTGATAAATTGTCCAACTGGTTGTTAAGGCTTCTAGTGATAGAGTAGACCGGCGTAGAGATACGGCTGTGGCATGTGACAGATAGGGGTCCCCTGAGAGATGTAATGAATGAGGGCTTCCCTGACAGCGAGTATGGTGGTTTACATGAGCACATGGGAGACACATAGACAGGAATGTCATGCCAGAGCCAACATGTAGACATGCACTGCAGGTGTACATGTTACAGACAAGTATACCATGTGAGATGCTGAAAGGAGGTGGGAAGAGCAGTCCTTAGCTTCTTAGCAGCTGTCTGCAGTAGACCAAAAAATTCCAGATCACCAGTGTAGCCATATATCCACTAGTGTTACCACTGCCTAGTCCAAAGCCGGGACACAAAAGTATACAACTAGGCAAAGGGGGTGGCAGTCCTGTTCTAGTGGGGTGCCAGCCCTTGGATACAGTTGTAGGTGTACAGATTCATAATCTATACACCGTATAGCTGCTGATGCATATTGCAGGCAGTTATAATACTAAACATCAGTATTACCATAAATTTATCTCTGTTTCAAAAGACTGTGCATGGGCTAATATTCACATGGATATGACTTCTGTAATTCCCCTTACCACAGTATTGCAAATTACCGTGTTCCTCCACTGGGATCTAGTTTGTGAAATTGTTGCATCTGATCTGCTAAACGTTGCTTCATGTTGCACAGATAAGCCTGATTTTATTTCTATGCCACATTTTTTTTTTGGAGTCAAACATCACCCATAAAGATGATAATATATAGCAGTTTCCCCCTTGTGTATGCTAATCAGGCTAGATGTCATCCGTATCTATGAACCTCTGTGTTTTAAAGATGAACATCACTGAAACAAGGAGTTGACATGCTTGGCTACCTGTCACTGGCATTGCATGCATGCATGCTTGTGCAGGCAGGTTTTGCAGGTATAAGTATTACACTACAAAAACCGCCTTAAGGTACACTAGCAGCAATTCAAAGTCTCATGCAAGATATGATTTTCTGGCTGACATTTTGCATTATTCTAGATTTGTAGCAATAGCTGATGATGCTAGTGTTCCCCAGACATCATCTGTCCGGTGTGTTCTGCACAGAAACAGTGTGCTATTTCTTCTGTGCAGCACATTCTGGAAGTACCTGATGGGCCCTTACACAGGTCCATTCTGTAAGGTTGATGCTTTGTGCGACCTGGCAGAACAGTCGTCCAGGTGATTGGTTTTGTGGGATAGGGCACAATGTTTTGCCCCTGGGATGCTGAGGCCACTATTTCATTGTTCTGCTTCATTCACATACCTACAGCAATGAAGATAATTCCATTCCATTAAACTTATGTGTGGTGGCATACACTGTTGTTCTAGCTGTGGACACCCTGCCCTGTTTCTGCTTTATTGCAAATATACATGATGATGTAGTATGTGTCTGTGGCTATAGCCACCATATCAGGCTTCTAATTCCTATCAAATCTATGTGACTCTGTGGCTTTTCTCTTTAATATGCATGTCAGGCACACCTGCCTGTGAAATGTGATAGCTTGCATATCACTTTGGTCTTTCAACTTGAGCAGAGCAAGTGGATATTGCCACCAGCTGTGCAGATGGCACCAAAGACTAATGACACAGTAAAGTCAGTGGTGTCCTACTTCCAGATCTGTACTATATATTTTCTCCTAGCAATAGCTCCTTCTTACTAATGGCACTTTCCCCTTTGTGTCTCCATTCTGAGGATTGAAATGGTTCATCCAAACTGCAGGACCACAGCTACTACCTGTTGCTGCCCTGGCTAAGACAATAGTTGAGATAGGTGATCCATGTGGGAGTGCCTTGCTGATAGAGAGTTCTGGCCCACCCCAGGCAGGTAGCCTAATCCAATTACTTACTCCTGCTTGGAGAATAGTTGGGGCAGTGATTGATTAGGCAATAGCACACTGGGTTACCATGCATCGACCCGTCCTGCAGCAGGCATCTGACTTGCTGTTGTACAGTCTGGACAATGTCACCAGACTGCCAGAGGCAGGTGTGGCTAATGCCTTTTGCCAAATGGATCCAGGACCTCAGTTTACTGGGTCCCAGCAATGGACTGAGACAGATGCCTGGTGTCAAAGCCATGGCCTCAAGCTCAATGCCAAAAAGTGCATTGTCATCCCTTTTGGTAAAAACTCAGTACCCATGAACTACCACATAGGTGGTAGTCTACTTAACGCCGAAAGCGTAATAAGAGACCTTGGGACACAGGTGGACAGTAGTCTCTCCTTTGATAATCACATCGCCACAGTAGTTAGGAAATCCTTCTACATGGCACACCTCATCACAAAAGGTTTCTCATGTAGGAAAAAAGAGGTCATTGTTCCCCTCTGCTCGTCACTCATTAGACCCATTATAGAGTACAATGCCCCTTTTGGTATGTAAATCACAAGACATCTACAACAACTGGAAAGGCCACAGAAATAACTCACAAGGAGTATTACCAGCCTCAAAGAGATGCCCTATGCAGACTGTCTCAAAAAAACTGCAGCTTTACTCCATTGCATATCGCCTACTCAGAGGTGATCTCTGCCTAACACACAAAGCTATGTCAAACCCAGAGCTTTTAGACATGCTCCACTTAAAGAAATTCCAGTCCCTACGAGCTACATGCTCTAGGGACCTAAACCTCATCACCACAATAAACAGAACATGCTGGAGGGATAGATTCTTGTCCCAGAGACTTCCCATACTCTTGAACAAACTACCTATCTATATCAAACAAAGCTCCTCATTAGCACTCTTCAAGAAAAATCTTGATGACTGGATGGGTGATAGGAAATTCATCCCGGGGATCACTTCTGTGGCTCTGCTCGACAGTGGCACAGGAAAATAATTTTCTTGGGTGGCGAAAGCCAGGGTACCTTTGGCTAGGCTTATATAGGCCCTAGGGCCAATAGCTTAGCACCTACCTATGAACTTGTGAACCTATGACTAGTTAGCTCAGTGAACAAAGGCTCTGATTTGTTAATGAACTTCTTCCTGTTCCAAGGGTACAGGTTTTGAATCTTTCCACCATCATTTTCCTGCTGTGTAAATTTCAGCAAGTCATTTAACCAGACAGTGCTTTAAGGCAGTTGGGAATCTGGGCTAGGATCCTTAATGGTCTCCTGGGCTGTGGGAATAGTATCTCCTTATGAACAACTCAGCATGTAGCATGGTACTAGTATCTCTGTCCCCAGCCATTTGTCTACCCTGTTTATTAAAGTGTAGCAAATGTCTCCCAACATGTGTATGGACATACTCCCTTGCTCATGTGCACTGTTCTGTGTGAGTTTGTTTAACCCTGTTGCCCATTCTCCCTTTCTTTCCTCACTATTGTTGCCTGTCAGTTCTTGTCACTTGCCTTCTTTCTCCATATATATGAAATGTGATCCCTTCTCCACAGAAATATTCCTTACTTTCCCCAAGCTCTGCTGTGCCTTACTGTGTTCCTGTAGTGTCTCTCCACTTCTTATACCACTTTTCCTACTTTTCTATATTCACAGAACCACAAAGATGTGCAGTTTAATGGGCGCCTGTTGCCTGGTCTTTCATATATATTATATTTTTCTGTGAAGCGTGCAGCTGTAGCCTGCCCCTGCTAGCAGTCGCTCATGTTATCTACTGTACATTTTTTACACAGTTTCAGGAGGCTTCCTTGACTTTCTTTCTAATCTCGGCTATATTGATCTGCTTGCTGACACTATTTCCTTTTCATCTCTAGTTCCTTAAAGCACAGACTTTTGCATACTCATGCCATATGGCTCAGCTTAGATATTCATGTAGTGTATTTTCTCTTTACACAGCAGTAGGCCATATGCCACTCTTAAAAATGCATCTCTTTGAATCCCATGCTGTATTGCACATATGTGGTGGGGCAAGTTCCTAAATGAGTTTTGATGTCTGCCATTGGTCGCCAATGATAATTTTTAGTGGTAGCCTGTGTTTTTACTATTTCTTTTGGTACAAACATCCCCAGTATACAACATTGCTAGGTCTTCTTAATAAAGCACTCTTTATGATGATGTGACATAACTCTGGGGTTAAACATTTAGCCTGCTGTTAAAAAAAGTGCATATTTTGGGTTCAGGCACCTAGGCAGCGAGACATTTCCCTGTGGTACATTTGGTTGGGGAAACATGGCTGAAGTGACATTTAGCTGCAGAGAAATATGACTTTTTGTGAATTCCCTGTGGGCAAAAAGAAGTACACACTGCCTTGCCTACAGCTTTAATAACCAAGTGCATGGGGGCAGAATAACTAATGAGTGTTGTGCTCAGTGCACAGTACATGCGTATGTAACTACAACATGTAGAAGTGTGCTAAAGCATGGAGAATATCCTGCATGCTACTGTAGTCACATTTAGGCTCCAGTATGCATTTTAGGCAATGTTCTCTAGATACTGTGAAAGGGGTTGTGGTTCACACGCACCACTTATAAAGGTGCTGTCAATTGTGCAATGCATTTTTACTGCCACCGACATGTCCATTGCCAAGGCTGCTGCTAATACCTGCCATACTGCCTGCTATCTTATGTTGCCTTGCAGTCCATGGACATTATTTTCCCCCCTGTGCTTTTGGTTATTGAAGTAGTGGTTATGGCACTGCATTCTTCTGTTTGCCGACAGGAAATTCACAACAGCCATATTTCTCTGCAGCTGAATGTCATTTCAGCCATGTGTCATCAACCAAATGTACCACAGGGAAATGTCACGCTGGCTAGGTGCCTAAACCCTTGGTAACAGATGGGATGTGCACACTTTTCATTCTTACTTGGGATCATTAATAACAGAAGGGATGTGCACACTTTAAATTCTTACTTGGGATCATTGGTAACAGAAGGGATGTGCACATTTTTCATTCTTACTTGGGATCATTGGTAACAATAGACGTGCACACTTTTCATTCTTAATTGGGATCATTGGTAACAGAAGGGATGTGCACACTTTTCATTCTTACTTGGGATCATTGGTAATAAAAGGGATGTGCACACTTTACATTCTTACATGGGATCATTGGTAACGATAGATGTGCACCCTTTACATTCTTACTTGGGATCATTGGTAACAGAAGGGATGTGCACACTTTTCATTCTTACTTGGGATCATTGGTAACAGAAGGGATGTGCACATGTTTCATTCTTACTTGGGATCATTAGTAATAAAAGGGATGTTCACACTTTACATTCTTACTTGGATCATTGGTAACAGAAGGGACGCGCACACTTTACATTCTTACTTGGGAAAATTGGTAACAATAGAAGTGCACACTTTTCATTGTTGCTTGGGATCTTTGGTAACAGAAGAGATGTGCACACTTTATATTCTTACTTGGGATCATTGGTAACAGAAAGGATGTGCACACTTTTCATTCTTACTTGGGATCATTGGTAACAGATGGGATGTGCACACTTTACATTTTGACTTTTGATCATTGGTAACAGAAAGGATGTGCATCCTTTACATTCTTACTTGGGATCATTGGTAACAATAGACGTGCACACCTTACATTCTTACTTGGGATCATTGGTAACAGAAGGGATGTGCACACTTTTCCTTCTTACTTGGGATAATTGGTAACAGAAGGGAAGTGCACACTTTACATTCTTACTTGGGATCATTGATAACAGAAGGAATGTGCTCCTTTTCATTCCTACTTGGTTGTCATTGGTAACAGAAGGGATGTGCACACTTTTTAATGTTACTTGGAATCATTGGTAACAGAAGGGATGTGCACACTTTTCCTTCTTACTTGTGATCATTGGTATCAGAAAGGATGTTCACACTTTGCATTCTTACTTGGATCATTGGTAACAGAAGGAGCGTGCACCCTTTTCATTCCTACTTGGGATCATTGGTAACAGAAGGGTTGTTCACACTTTACATTCTTACTTGGGATCGTTGGTAACAGAAGGGATGTACACACTTGTCATTCTTACTTGGGATCATTGGTAACAGAAGGGATGTGCACACTTTTTAATGTTACTTGGAATCATTGGTAACAGAAGGGATGTGCACACTTTTCATTCTTACTTGGGATCATTGGTAACAAAAGGGATGTGCACACGTTACATTCTTACTTGGGATCATTGGTAACAGACGGGATGTGCACAAATTACATTCTTACTTGGGATCATTGATAACAGAAGGGATGTGCACACTTTACATTCTTATTTGGGATCATTGGTAACAGAAAGGATGTGCACCCTTTTCATTCTTACTTGGGATCATTGGTAACAAAAGGGATGTGCACATTTTTCATTCTTACTTGGCATCATTGGTAACAAAAGTGATGTGCACACTTTACATTCTTACTTGGGATCATTGGTAACAGAAGGGATGTGCACATTTTTCATTCTTACTTGGGATCATTGGTAACAGAAGGGATGTGCACACTTTTCATTCTTACTTGGGATCATTAGTAACAGAAGGGACGTGCACATTTTTCATTCTTATTTGGGATCATTGGTAACAGAAGGGATGTGCACACTTTTCATTTTTACTTGGAATCATTGGTAACAATAGATGTGCACCCGTTACATTGTTACTTGTTATCATTGGTAACAGAACAGATGTGCACACTTTTCATTCTTGCTTGAGATCACTGGTAACAGAAGGGATGTGCACACTTTTCATTCTTACTTGGGATCATTAGTAACAGAAGGGAGGTGCACATTTTTCATTCTTATTTGGGATCATTGGTAACAGAAGGGATGTGCACACTTTTCATTTTTACTTGGAATCATTGGTAAAAATAGACGTGCACCCGTTACATTGTTACTTGTTATCATTGGTAACAGAACAGATGTGCACCCTTTACATTATTACTTGGGATCATTGGTAACAGAAGGGATGTGCACACTTTTCCTTCTTACTTGGGATCATTGGTAACAGAAGGGATGTGCAAACTTTTCATTCAAACTTGGGATCATTGGAACAGAAGGGATGTGCACACTTTTCATTCTTCCTTGGGATCATTGGTAACAGACGGGATGTGCACACTTCACATTCTTACTTGGTGTCATTGGTAACAGAAGGGATCTGCACACTTTTTAATGTTACTTGGAATCATTGGTAAAAGAAGGGATGTGCACACTTTTCATTCTTACTTGAGATCATTGGTAACAGAAGGGATGTGCACACTTTTCCTTCTTACTTGGGATCATTGGTAACAGAAGGGACGTGCACACTTTTCAATCTTGGGATCATTGGTAACAGAAGGGATGTGCACACTTTTCATTCTTTTTTGGGATCATTAGTAACAGAAGGGGCGTGCACATTTTTCATTCTTACTTGGGATCATTGCTAACAGAAGGGATGTGCACACTTTTTAATGTTATTTGGAATCATTGGTAACAGAAGGGATGTGCACACTTTTCATTCTTACTTGGGATGATTGGTAACAGAAGGAACGTGCACACTTTTCCTTCTTACTTGGGATCATTGGTATCAGAAGGGATGTGCACACTTTTCATTCTTACTTGGGATCATTGGTAACAGAAGGGATGTGCACACTTTTCCTTCTTACTTGGGATCATTGGTAACAGAAGGGATGTGCACACTTTTCATTCTTACTTGGGTCATTGGTAACAGAAGGGATGTTCACACTTTACATTCTTCCTTGGGATCATTGCTAACAGAAGGGATGTGCACACTTTTTAATGTTATTTGGAATAATTGGTAACAGAAGGGATGTGCACACTTTTCATTCTTACTTGGGATGATTGGTAACAGAAGGAATGTGCACACCTTTCCTTCTTACTTGGGATCATTGGTATCAGAAGGGATGTGTACACTTTTCATTCTTACTTGGGATCATTGGTAACAGAAGGGATGTGCACACTTTTCATTCTTACTTGGAACATTGGTACCAGAAGGGATGTGCAGACTTTTCATTCTTACTTGGGATCATTGGTAACAGAAGGGATGTGCACACTTTACATTCTTACTTGGGATCATTGGTAACAGACGGGATGTGAACACTTTACATTCTTACTTGGGATCATTGGTAACAGAAGGGTTGTGCACACTTTTCATTCTTCCTTGGGATCATTTATAACAGACGGGATGTGCAAACTTTTCATTCAAACTTGGGATCATTGGAACAGAAGGGATGTGCACACTTTTCATTCTTCCTTGGGATCATTGGTAACAGACGGGATGTGCACACTTTACATTCTTACTTGGTGTCATTGGTAACAGAAGGGATCTGCACACTTTTTAATGTTACTTGGAATCATTGGTAAAAGAAGGGATGTGCACACTTTTCATTCTTACTTGAGATCATTGGTAACAGAAGGGATGTGCACACTTTTCCTTCTTACTTGGGATCATTGGTAACAGAAGGGATGTGCACACTTTTCAATCTTGGGATCATTGGTAACAGAAGGGATGTGCACACTTTTCATTCTTATTTGGGATCATTAGTAACAGAAGGATGTGCACATTTTTCATTCTTACTTGGGATCATTGCTAACAGAAGGGATGTGCACACTTTTAATGTTATTTGGAATCATTGGTAACAGAAGGGATGTGCACACTTTTCATTCTTACTTGGGATGATTGGTAACAGAAGGAATGTGCACACTTTTCCTTCTTACTTGGGATCATTGTTATCAGAAGGGATGTGCACACTTTTCATTCTTACTTGGGATCATTGGTAACAGAAGGGATGTGCACACTTTTCCTTCTTACTTGGGATCATTGGTAACAGAAGGGATGTGCACACTTTTCATTTTACTTGGATCATTGGTAACAGAAGGGATGTGCACACTTTACATTCTTCCTTGGGATCATTGCTAACAGAAGGGATGTGCACACTTTTTAATGTTATTTGGAATCATTGGTAACAGAAGGGATGTGCACACTTTTCATTCTTACTTGGGATGATTGGTAACAGAAGGATGTGCACACTTTCCTTCTTACTTGGGATCATTGGTATCAGTAGGGATGTGTACACTTTTCATTCTTACTTGGGATCATTGGTAATAGAAAGGATGTGCACACTTTTCATTCTTACTTGGAACATTGGTAACAGAAGGGATGTGCAGACTTTTCATTCTTACTTGGGATCATTGGTAACAGAAGGGATGTGCACACTTTACATTCTTACTTGGGATCAATGGTAACAGACGGGATGTGAACACTTTACATTCTTACTTGGAATCATTGGTAACAGAAGGGTTGTGCACACTTTTCATTCTTCCTTGGGATCATTTATAACAGACGGGATGTGCACACTTTACATTCTTACTTGATGTCATTGGTAACAGAAGGGATGTGCACACTTTTTAATGTTACTTGGAATCATTGGTAACAGAAGGGATGTGCACACTTTTCATTCTTGCTTGGGATCATTGGTAACAGAAGGGATGTGCACACTTTTCATTCTTCCTTGGGATCATTGGTAACAGACGGAATGTGCACACTTTACATTCTTACTTGGTGTCATTGGTAACAGAAGGGATGTGCACACTTTTTAATGTTACTTGGAATCATTGGTAACAGAAGGGATGTGCACACTTTTCATTCTTACTTGGGACCAGTGGTAACAGAAGGAATGTGCACACTTTTCCTTCTTACTTGGGATCATTGGTAACAGAAGGGATGTTCACACCATACATTCTTACTTGGTGTCATTGGTAACAGAAGGGATGTGCACACTTTTTAATGTTACTTGGAATCATTGGTAACAGAGGGGATGTGCACACTTTTCATTCTTACTTGGGATGATTGGTAACAGAAGGAACGTGCACACTTTTCCTTCTTACTTGGGATCATTGGTATCAAAAGGGATGTGCACACTTTTCATTCTTACTTGGGATCATTGGTAACAGATGGGATGTGCACACTTTTCCTTCTTACTTGGGATCATTGGTAACAGAAGGGATGTGCACACTTTTCATTCTTACTTGGGTCATTGGTAACAGAAGGGATGTTCACACTTTACATTCTTCCTTGGGATCATTGCTAACAGAAGGGATGTGCACACTTTTTAATGTTATTTGGAATCATTGGTAACAGAAGGGATGTGCACACTTTTCATTCTTACTTGGGATGATTGGTAACAGAAGGAATGTGCACACCTTTCCTTCTTACTTGGGATCATTGGTATCAGAAGGAATGTGTACACTTTTCATTCTTACTTGGGATCATTGGTAACAGAAGGGATGTGCACACTTTTCATTCTTACTTGGAACATTGGTAACAGAAGGGATGTGCAGACTTTTCATTCTTACTTGGGATCATTGGTAACAGAAGGGATGTGCACACTTTACATTCTTACTTGCGATCATTGGTAACAGACGGGATGTGAACACTTTACATTCTTACTTGGGATCATTGGTAACAGAAGGGTTGTGCACACTTTTCATTCTTCCTTGGGATCATTTATAACAGACGGGATGTGCAAACTTTTCATTCAAACTTGGGATCATTGGAACAGAAGGGATGTGCACACTTTTCATTCTTCCTTGGGATCATTGGTAACAGACGGGATGTGCACACTTTACATTCTTACTTGGTGTCATTGGTAACAGAAGGGATCTGCACACTTTTTAATGTTACTTGGAATCATTGGTAAAAGAAGGGATGTGCACACTTTTCATTCTTACTTGAGATCATTGGTAACAGAAGGGATGTGCACACTTTTCCTTCTTACTTGGGATCATTGGTAACAGAAGGGATGTGCACACTTTTCAATCTTGGGATCATTGGTAACAGAAGGGATGTGCACACTTTTCATTTTTATTTGGGATCATTAGTAACAGAAGGGGCGTGCACATTTTTCATTCTTACTTGGGATCATTGCTAACAGAAGGGATGTGCACACTTTTTAATGTTATTTGGAATCATTGGTAACAGAAGGGATGTGCACACTTTTCATTCTTACTTGGGATGATTGGTAACAGAAGGAACGTGCACACTTTTCCTTCTTACTTGGGATCATTGTTATCAGAAGGGATGTGCACACTTTTCATTCTTACTTGGGATCATTGGTAACAGAAGGGATGTGCACACTTTTCCTTCTTACTTGGGATCATTGGTAACAGAAGGGATGTGCACACTTTTCATTTTTACTTGGATCATTGGTAACAGAAGGGATGTGCACACTTTACATTCTTCCTTGGGATCATTGCTAACAGAAGGGATGTGCACACTTTTTAATGTTATTTGGAATCATTGGTAACAGAAGGGATGTGCACACTTTTCATTCTTACTTGGGATGATTGGTAACAGAAGAAACGTGCACACCTTTCCTTCTTACTTGGGATCATTGGTATCAGTAGGGATGTGTACACTTTTCATTCTTACTTGGGATCATTGGTAATAGAAAGGATGTGCACACTTTTCATTCTTACTTGGAACATTGGTAACAGAAGGGATGTGCAGACTTTTCATTCTTACTTGGGATCATTGGTAACAGAAGGGATGTGCACACTTTACATTCTTACTTGGGATCAATGGTAACAGACGGGATGTGAACACTTTACATTCTTACTTGGGATCATTGGTAACAGAAGGGTTGTGCACACTTTTCATTCTTCCTTGGGATCATTTATAACAGACGAGATGTGCACACTTTACATTCTTACTTGATGTCATTGGTAACAGAAGGGATGTGCACACTTTTTAATGTTACTTGGAATCATTGGTAACAGAAGGGATGTGCACACTTTTCATTCTTGCTTGGGATCATTGGTAACAGAAGGGATGTGCACACTTTTCATTCTTCCTTGGGATCATTGGTAACAGACGGAATGTGCACACTTTACATTCTTACTTGGTGTCATTGGTAACAGAAGGGATGTGCACACTTTTTAATGTTACTTGGAATCATTGGTAACAGAAGGGATGTGCACACTTTTCATTCTTACTTGGGACCAGTGGTAACAGAAGGAATGTGCACACTTTTCCTTCTTACTTGGGATCATTGGTAACAGAAGGGATGTGCACATTTTTCATTCTTACTTGGGATCATTGGTAACAATAGACGTGCACACTTTTCATTCTTATTTGGGATCATTGGTAACAGAAGGGATGTGCACACTTTTCATTCTTACTTGGGATCATTGGTAATAAAAGGGAAGTGCACACTTTACATTCTTACTTGGGATCATTGGTAACAATAGATGTGCACCCTTTACATTCTTACTTGGGATCATTGGTAACAGAAGGGATGTGCACACTTTTCATTCTTACTTGGGATCATTGGTAACAGAAGGGATGTGCACATGTTTCATTCTTACTTGGGATCATTGGTAATAAAAGGGATGTTCACACTTTACATTCTTACTTGGGATCATTGGTAACAGAAGGGACGTGCACACTTTACATTCTTACTTGGGAAAATTGGTAACAATAGAAGTGCACACTTTTCATTGTTGCTTGGGATCTTTGGTAACAGAAGAGATGTGCACACTTTATATTCTTACTTGGGATCATTGGTAACAGAAAGGATGTGCACACTTTTCATTCTTACTTGGGATCATTGGTAACAGACGAGATGTGCACACTTTACATTTTGACTTTTGATCATTGGTAACAGAAAGGATGTGCATCCTTTACATTCTTACTTGGGATCATTGGTAACAATAGACGTGCACACCTTACATTCTTACTTGGGATCATTGGTAACAGAAGGGATGTGCACACTTTTCCTTCTTACTTGGGATAATTGGTAACAGAAGGGATGTGCACACTTTACATTCTTACTTGGGATCATTGATAACAGAAGGAATGTGCTCCTTTTCATTCCTACTTGGTGTCATTGGTAACAGAAGGGATGTGCACACTTTTTAATGCTACTTGGAATCAGTGGTAACAGAAGGGATGTGCACACTTTTCATTCTTACTTGGGATCATTGGTAACAAAAGGGATGTGCACACGTTACATTCTTACTTGGGATCATTGGTAACAGACGGGATGTGCAGAAATTACATTCTTACTTGGGATCATTGATAACAGAAGGGATGTGCACACTTTACATTCTTATTTGGGATCATTGGTAACAGAAAGGATGTGCACCCTTTTCATTCTTTCTTGGGATCATTGGTAACAAAAGGGATGTGCACATTTTTCATTCTTACTTGGCATCATTGGTAACAAAAGGGATGTGCACACTTTACATTCTTACTTGGGATCATTGGTAACAGAAGGGATGTGCACATTTTTCATTCTTACTTGGGATCATTGGTAACAGAAGGGATGTGCACACTTTTCATTCTTACTTGGGATCATTAGTAACAGAAGGGAGGTGCACATTTTTCATTCTTATTTGGGATCATTGGTAACAGAAGGGATGTGCACACTTTTCATTTTACTTGGAATCATTGGTAAAAATAGACGTGCACCCGTTACATTGTTACTTGTTATCATTGGTAACAGAACAGATGTGCACCCTTTACATTATTACTTGGGATCATTGGTAACAGAAGGGATGTGCACACTTTTCCTTCTTACTTGGGATCATTGGTAACAGAAAGGATGTGCAAACTTTACATTCAAACTTGGGATCATTGGAACAGAAGGGATGTGCACACTTTTCATTCTTCCTTGGGATCATTGGTAACAGACGGGATGTGCACACTTCACATTCTTACTTGGTGTCATTGGTAACAGAAGGGATCTGCACACTTTTTAATGTTACTTGGAATCATTGGTAAAAGAAGTGATGTGCACACTTTTCATTCTTACTTGAGATCATTGGTAACAGAAGGGATGTGCACACTTTTCCTTCTTACTTGGGATCATTGGTAACAGAAGGGACGTGCACACTTTTCAATCTTGGGATCATTGGTAACAGAAGGGATGTGCACACTTTTCATTCTTATTTGGGATCATTAGTAACAGATGGGGCGTGCACACTTTTCATTCTTACTTGGGATCATTGCTAACAGAAGGGATGTGCACACTTTTTAATGTTATTTGGAATCATTGGTAACAGAAGGGATGTGCACACTTTTCATTCTTTCTTGGGATGATTGGTAACAGAAGGAACGTGCACACTTTTCCTTCTTACTTGGGATCATTGGTATCAGAAGGGATGTGAACACTTTTCATTCTTACTTGGGATCATTGGTAACAGAAGGGATGTGCACACTTTTCCTTCTTACTTGGGATCATTGGTAACAGAAGGGATGTGCACACTTTTCATTCTTACTTGGATCATTGGTAACAGAAGGGATGTGCACACTTTACATTCTTCCTTGGGATCATTGCTAACAGAAGGGATGTGCACACTTTTTAATGTTATTTGGAATCATTGGTAACAGAAGGGATGTGCACACTTTTCATTCTTACTTGGGATGATTGGTAACAGAAGGAACGTGCACACTTTTCATTCTTACTTGGGATCATTGGTAACAGAAGGGATGTGCACACTTTTCATTCTTACTTGGAACATTGGTAACAGAAGGGATGTGCAGACTTTTCATTCTTACTTGGGATCATTGGTAACAGAAGGGATGTGCACACTTTACATTCTTACTTGGGATCATTGGTAACAGACGGGATGTGAACACTTTACATTCTTACTTGGGATCATTGGTAACAGAAGGGTTGTGCACACTTTTCATTCTTCCTTGGGATCATTTATAACAGACGGGATGTGCAAACTTTTCATTCAAACTTGGGATCATTGGAACAGAAGGGATGTGCACACTTTTCATTCTTCCTTGGGATCATTGGTAACAGACGGGATGTGCACACTTTACATTCTTACTTGGTGTCATTGGTAACAGAAGGGATCTGCACACTTTTTAATGTTACTTGAAATCATTGGTAAAAGAAGGGATGTGCACACTTTTCATTCTTACTTGAGATCATTGGTAACAGAAGGGATGTGCACACTTTTCCTTCTTACTTGGGATCATTGGTAACAGAAGGGACGTGCACACTTTTCAATCTTGGGATCATTGGTAACAGAAGGGATGTGCACAATTTTCATTCTTATTTGGGATCATTAGTAATAGAAGGGGCGTGCCCATTTTTCATTCTTACTTGGGATCATTGCTAACAGAAGGGATGTGCACACTTTTTAATGTTATTTGGAATCATTGGTAACAGAAGGGATGTGCAAACTTTACATTCTTACTTGGGATGATTGGTAACAGAAGGAACGTGCACACTTTTCCTTCTTACTTGGGATCATTGGTATCAGAAGGGATGTGCACACTTTTCATTCTTACTTGGGATCATTGGTAACAGAAGGGATGTGCACACTTTTCCTTCTTACTTGGGATCATTGGTAACAGAAGGGATGTGCACACTTTTCATTCTTACTTGGATCATTGGTAACAGAAGGGATGTGCACACTTTACATTCTTCCTTGGGATCATTGCTAACAGAAGGGATGTGCACACTTTTTAATGTTATTTGGAATCATTGGTAACAGAAGGGATGTGCACACTTTTCATTCTTACTTGGGATGATTGGTAACAGAAGGAACGTGCACACCTTTCCTTCTTACTTGGGATCATTGGTATCAGTAGGGATGTGTACACTTTTCATTCTTACTTGGGATCATTGGTAATAGAAGGGATGTGCACACTTTTCATTCTTACTTGGAACATTGGTAACAGAAGGGATGTGCAGACTTTTCATTCTTACTTGGGATCATTGGTAACAGAAGGGATGTGCACACTTTACATTCTTACTTGGGATCAATGGTAACAGACGGGATGTGAACACTTTACATTCTTACTTGGGATCATTGGTAACAGAAGGGTTGTGCACACTTTTCATTCTTCCTTGGGATCATTTATAACAGACGGGATGTGCACACTTTACATTCATACTTGATGTCATTGGTAACAGAAGGGATGTGCACACTTTTTAATGTTACTTGGAATCATTGGTAACAGAAGGGATGTGCACACTTTTCATTCTTACTTGGGACCAGTGGTAGCAGAAGGAATGTGCACGCTTTTCATTCTTCCTTGGGATCATTGGTAACAGACGGGATGTGCACACTTTACATTCTTACTTGGTGTCATTGGTAACAGAAGGGATGTGCACACTTTTTAATGTTACTTGGAATCATTGGTAAGAGAAGGTATGTGCACATTTTTCATTCTTATTTGGGATCATTGGTAACAGAAGGGATGTGCACACTTTTCATTTTTACTTGGAATCATTGGTAAAAGTAGACGTGCACCCGTTACATTGTTACTTGTTATCATTGGTAACAGAACAGATGTGCACCCTTTACATTATTACTTGGGATCATTGGTAACAGAAGGGATGTGCAAACTTTTCGTTCAAACTTGGGATCATTGGAACAGAAGGGATGTGCACACTTTTCATTCTTCCTTGGGATCATTGGTAACAGACGGGATGTGCACACTTCACATTCTTACTTGGTGTCATTGGTAACAGAAGGGATCTGCACACTTTTTAATGTTACTTGGAATCATTGGTAAAAGAAGTGATGTGCACACTTTTCATTCTTACTTGAGATCATTGGTAACAGAAGGGATGTGCACACTTTTCAATCTTGGGATCATTGGTAACAGAAGGGATGTGCACACTTTTCATTCTTATTTGGGATCATTAGTAACAGAAGGGGCGTGCACATTTTTCATTCTTACTTGGGATCATTGCTAACAGAAGGGATGTGCACACTTTTTAATGTTATTTGGAATCATTGGTAACAGAAGGTATGTGCACACTTTTCATTCTTACTTGGGATGATTGGTAACAGAAGGAACGTGCACACCTTTCCTTCTTACTTGGGATCATTGGTATCAGAAGGGAAGTGTACACTTTTCATTCTTACTTGGGATCATTGGTAACAGAAGGGATGTGCACACTTTTCATTCTTACTTGGAACATTGGTAACAGAAGGGATGTGCAGACTTTTCATTCTTACTTGGGATCATTGGTAACAGAAGGGATGTGCACACTTTACATTCTTACTTGGGATCATTGGTAACAGACGGGATGTGAACACTTTACATTCTTACTTGGGATCATTGGTAACAGAAGGGTTGTGCACACTTTTCATTCTTCCTTGGGATCATTTATAACAGACGGGATGTGCAAACTTTTCATTCAAACTTGGGATCATTGGAACAGAAGGGATGTGCACACTTTTCATTCTTCCTTGGGATCATTGGTAACAGACGGGATGTGCACACTTTACATTCTTACTTGGTGTCATTGGTAACAGAAGGGATCTGCACACTTTTTAATGTTACTTGAAATCATTGGTAAAAGAAGGGATGTGCACACTTTTCATTCTTACTTGAGATCATTGGTAACAGAAGGGATGTGCACACTTTTCCTTCTTACTTGGGATCATTGGTAACAGAAGGGACGTGCACACTTTTCAATCTTGGGATCATTGGTAACAGAAGGGATGTGCACAATTTTCATTCTTATTTGGGATCATTAGTAATAGAAGGGGCGTGCCCATTTTTCATTCTTACTTGGGATCATTGCTAACAGAAGGGATGTGCACACTTTTAATGTTATTTGGAATCATTGGTAACAGAAGGGATGTGCAAACTTTACATTCTTACTTGGGATGATTGGTAACAGAAGGATGTGCACACTTTTCCTTCTTACTTGGGATCATTGGTATCAGAAGGGATGTGCACACTTTTCATTCTTACTTGGGATCATTGGTAACAGAAGGGATGTGCACACTTTTCCTTCTTACTTGGGATCATTGGTAACAGAAGGGATGTGCACACTTTTCATTCTTACTTGGATCATTGGTAACAGAAGGATGTGCACACTTTACATTCTTCCTTGGGATCATTGCTAACAGAAGGGATGTGCACACTTTTTAATGTTATTTGGAATCATTGGTAACAGAAGGGATGTGCACACTTTTCATTCTTACTTGGGATGATTGGTAACAGAAGGAACGTGCACACCTTTCCTTCTTACTTGGGATCATTGGTATCAGTAGGGATGTGTACACTTTTCATTCTTACTTGGGATCATTGGTAATAGAAGGGATGTGCACACTTTTCATTCTTACTTGGAACATTGGTAACAGAAGGGATGTGCAGACTTTTCATTCTTACTTGGGATCATTGGTAACAGAAGGGATGTGCACACTTTACATTCTTACTTGGGATCAATGGTAACAGACGGGATGTGAACACTTTACATTCTTACTTGGGATCATTGGTAACAGAAGGGTTGTGCACACTTTTCATTCTTCCTTGGGATCATTTATAACAGACGGGATGTGCACACTTTACATTCATACTTGATGTCATTGGTAACAGAAGGGATGTGCACACTTTTTAATGTTACTTGGAATCATTGGTAACAGAAGGGATGTGCACACTTTTCATTCTTACTTGGGACCAGTGGTAGCAGAAGGAATGTGCACGCTTTTCATTCTTCCTTGGGATCATTGGTAACAGACGGGATGTGCACACTTTACATTCTTACTTGGTGTCATTGGTAACAGAAGGGATGTGCACACTTTTTAATGTTACTTGGAATCATTGGTAACAGAAGGTATGTGCACATTTTTCATTCTTATTTGGGATCATTGGTAACAGAAGGGATGTGCACACTTTTCATTTTTACTTGGAATCATTGGTAAAAGTAGACGTGCACCCGTTACATTGTTACTTGTTATCATTGGTAACAGAACAGATGTGCACCCTTTACATTATTACTTGGGATCATTGGTAACAGAAGGGATGTGCACACTTTTCCTTCTTATTTGGGATCATTGGTAACAGAAGGGATGTGCAAACTTTTCATTCAAACTTGGGATCATTGGAACAGAAGGGATGTGCACACTTTTCATTCTTCCTTGGGATCATTGGTAACAGACGGGATGTGCACACTTCACATTCTTACTTGGTGTCATTGGTAACAGAAGGGATCTGCACACTTTTTAATGTTACTTGGAATCATTGGTAAAAGAAGTGATGTGCACACTTTTCATTCTTACTTGAGATCATTGGTAACAGAAGGGATGTGCACACTTTTCCTTCTTACTTGGGATCATTGGTAACAGAGGGGATGTGCACACTTTTCAATCTTGGGATCATTGGTAACAGAAGGGATGTGCACACTTTTCATTCTTATTTGGGATCATTAGTAACAGAAGGGGCGTGCACATTTTTCATTCTTACTTGGGATCATTGCTAACAGAAGGGATGTGCACACTTTTTAATGTTATTTGGAATCATTGGTAACAGAAGGGATGTGCACACTTTTCATTCTTACTTGGGATGATTGGTAACAGAAGGAACGTGCACACCTTTCCTTCTTACTTGGGATCATTGGTATCAGAAGGGAAGTGTACACTTTTCATTCTTACTTGGGATCATTGGTAACAGAAGGGATGTGCACACTTTTCATTCTTACTTGGAACATTGGTAACAGAAGGGATGTGCAGACTTTTCATTCTTACTTGGGATCATTGGTAACAGAAGGGATGTGCACACTTTACATTCTTACTTGGGATCATTGGTAACAGACGGGATGTGAACACTTTACATTCTTACTTGGGATCATTGGTAACAGAAGGGTTGTGCACACTTTTCATTCTTCCTTGGGATCATTTATAACAGACGGGATGTGCAAACTTTTCATTCAAACTTGGGATCATTGGAACAGAAGGGATGTGCACACTTTTCATTCTTCCTTGGGATCATTGGTAACAGACGGGATGTGCACACTTTACATTCTTACTTGGTGTCATTGGTAACAGAAGGGATCTGCACACTTTTTAATGTTACTTGAAATCATTGGTAAAAGAAGGGATGTGCACACTTTTCATTCTTACTTGAGATCATTGGTAACAGAAGGGATGTGCACACTTTTCCTTCTTACTTGGGATCATTGGTAACAGAAGGGACGTGCACACTTTTCAATCTTGGGATCATTGGTAACAGAAGGGATGTGCACAATTTTCATTCTTATTTGGGATCATTAGTAACAGAAGGGGCGTGCCCATTTTTCATTCTTACTTGGGATCATTGCTAACAGAAGGGATGTGCACACTTTTTAATGTTATTTGGAATCATTGGTAACAGAAGGGATGTGCAAACTTTACATTCTTACTTGGGATGATTGGTAACAGAAGGAACGTGCACACTTTTCCTTCTTACTTGGGATCATTGGTATCAGAAGGGATGTGCACACTTTTCATTCTTACTTGGGATCATTGGTAACAGAAGGGATGTGCACACTTTTCCTTCTTACTTGGGATCATTGGTAACAGAAGGGATGTGCACACTTTTCATTCTTACTTGGATCATTGGTAACAGAAGGGATGTGCACACTTTACATTCTTCCTTGGGATCATTGCTAACAGAAGGGATGTGCACACTTTTTAATGTTATTTGGAATCATTGGTAACAGAAGGGATGTGCACACTTTTCATTCTTACTTGGGATGATTGGTAACAGAAGGAACGTGCACACCTTTCCTTCTTACTTGGGATCATTGGTATCAGTAGGGATGTGTACACTTTTCATTCTTACTTGGGATCATTGGTAATAGAAGGGATGTGCACACTTTTCATTCTTACTTGGAACATTGGTAACAGAAGGGATGTGCAGACTTTTCATTCTTACTTGGGATCATTGGTAACAGAAGGGATGTGCACACTTTACATTCTTACTTGGGATCAATGGTAACAGACGGATGTGAACACTTTACATTCTTACTTGGGATCATTGGTAACAGAAGGGTTGTGCACACTTTTCATTCTTCCTTGGGATCATTTATAACAGACGGGATGTGCACACTTTACATTCATACTTGATGTCATTGGTAACAGAAGGGATGTGCACACTTTTTAATGTTACTTGGAATCATTGGTAACAGAAGGGATGTGCACACTTTTCATTCTTACTTGGGACCAGTGGTAGCAGAAGGAATGTGCACGCTTTTCATTCTTCCTTGGGATCATTGGTAACAGACGGGATGTGCACACTTTACATTCTTACTTGGTGTCATTGGTAACAGAAGGGATGTGCACACTTTTTAATGTTACTTGGAATCATTGGTAACAGAAGGTATGTGCACATTTTTCATTCTTATTTGGGATCATTGGTAACAGAAGGGATGTGCACACTTTTCATTTTTACTTGGAATCATTGGTAAAAATAGACGTGCACCCGTTACATTGTTACTTGTTATCATTGGTAACAGAACAGATGTGCACCCTTTACATTATTACTTGGGATCATTGGTAACAGAAGGGATGTGCACACTTTTCCTTCTTATTTGGGATCATTGGTAACAGAAGGGATGTGCAAACTTTTCATTCAAACTTGGGATCATTGGAACAGAAGGGATGTGCACACTTTTCATTCTTCCTTGGGATCATTGGTAACAGACGGATGTGCACACTTCACATTCTTACTTGGTGTCATTGGTAACAGAAGGGATCTGCACACTTTTTAATGTTACTTGGAATCATTGGTAAAAGAAGTGATGTGCACACTTTTCATTCTTACTTGAGATCATTGGTAACAGAAGGGATGTGCACACTTTTCCTTCTTACTTGGGATCATTGGTAACAGAGGGGATGTGCACACTTTTCAATCTTGGGATCATTGGTAACAGAAGGGATGTGCACACTTTTCATTCTTATTTGGGATCATTAGTAACAGAAGGGGCGTGCACATTTTTCATTCTTACTTGGGATCATTGCTAACAGAAGGGATGTGCACACTTTTTAATGTTATTTGGAATCATTGGTAACAGAAGGGATGTGCACACTTTTCATTCTTACTTGGGATGATTGGTAACAGAAGGAACGTGCACACCTTTCCTTCTTACTTGGGATCATTGCTATCAGAAGGGAAGTGTACACTTTTCATTCTTACTTGGGATCATTGGTAACAGAAGGGATGTGCACACTTTTCATTCTTACTTGGGATCATTGGTAACAGAAGGGATGTGCACACTTTACATTCTTACTTGGGATCATTGGTAACAGATGGGATGTGAACACTTTACATTCTTACTTGGGATCATTGGTAACAGAAGGGTTGTGCACACTTTTCATTCTTCCTTGGGATCATTTATAACAGACGGGATGTGCAAACTTTTCATTCAAACTTGGGATCATTGGAACAGAAGGGATGTGCACACTTTTCATTCTTCCTTGGGATCATTGGTAACAGACGGGATGTGCACACTTTACATTCTTACTTGGTGTCATTGGTAACAGAAGGGATCTGCACACTTTTTAATGTTACTTGGAATCATTGGTAAAAGAAGGGATGTGAACACTTTCCATTCTTACTTGGGATCATTGGTAACAGAAGGGACGTGCACACTTTTCAATCTTGGGATCATTGGTAACAGAAGGGATGTGCACAATTTTCATTCTTATTTGGGATCATTAGTAACAGAAGGGGCGTGCACATTTTTCATTCTTACTTGGGATCATTGCTAACAGAAGGGATGTGCACACTTGTTAATGTTATTTGGAATCATTGGTAACAGAAGGGATGTGCACACTTTTCATTCTTACTTGGGATGATTGGCAACAGAAGGAACGTGCACACTTTTCCTTCTTACTTGGGATCATTGTTATCAGAAGGGATTTGCACACTTTTCATTCTTACTTGGGATCATTGGTAAAAGAAAGGATGTGCACACTTTTCCTTCTTACTTGGGATCATTGGTAACAGAAGCGATGTGCACACTTTTCATTCTTACTTGGATCATTGGTAACAGAAGGGATGTGCACACTTTACATTTATCCTTGGGATCATTGCTAACAGAAGGGATGTGCACACTTTTTAATGTTATTTGGAATCATTGGTAACAGAAGGGATGTGCACACTTTTCATTCTTACTTGGGATGATTGGTAACAGAAGGAACGTGCACACCTTTCCTTCTTACTTGGGATCATTGGTATCAGTAGGGATGTGTACACTTTTCATTCTTACTTGGGATCATTGGTAATAGAAGGGATGTGCACACTTTTCATTCTTACTTGGAACATTGGTAACAGAAGGGATGTGCAGACTTTTCATTCTTACTTGGGATCATTGGTAACAGAAGGGATGTGCACACTTTACATTCTTACTTGGGATCAATGGTAACAGACGGGATGTGAACACTTTACATTCTTACTTGGGATCATTGGTAACAGAAGGGTTGTGCACACTTTTCATTCTTCCTTGGGATCATTTATAACAGACGGGATGTGCACACTTTACATTCTTACTTGATGTCATTGGTAACAGAAGGGATGTGCACACTTTTTAATGTTACTTGGAATCATTGGTAACAGAGGGGATGTGCACACTTTTCATTCTTACTTCGGATCATTGGTAACAGAAGGGATGTGCACACTTTTCATTCTTCCTTGGGATCATTGGTAACAGACGGGATGTGCACACTTTACATTCTTACTTGGTGTCATTGGTAACAGAAGGGATGTGCACACTTTTTAATGTTACTTGGAATCATTGGTAACAGAAGGTATGTGCACACTTTTCATTCTTACTTGGGATCATTGGTAACAAAAGGGATGTGCACACTTTTCCTTTTTACTTGGGATCATTGGTAACAACAGGGATGTTCACACTTTACATTCTTACTTGGGATCATTGGTAACAGAAGGGACGTGCACACTTTTCAATCTTGGGATCATTGGTAACAGAAGGGATGTGCACACTTTTCATTCTTCCTTGGTGTCATTGGTAACAGAAGGGATGTGCACACTTTTTAATGTTACTTGGAATCATTGGTAACAGAAGGGATGTGCACACTTTTCATTCTTACTTGGGATGATTGGTAACAGAAGGAACGTGCACACTTTTCCTTCTTACTTGGGATCATTGGTATCAGAAGGGACGTGCACACTTTTCATTCTTACTTGGGATCATTGGTAACAGAAGGGATGTGCACACTTTTCATTCTTACCTGGGATCATTGGTAACAGAAGGGATGTGCACACTTTACATTCTTACTTGGATCATTGGTAACAGAAGGGATGTGCACACTTTTCCTTCTTACTTGGGATCATTGGTAACAGAAGGGATGTGCACACTTTACATTCTTACTTGGGATCATTGGTAACAGAAGGGATGTGCACACTTTTCATTCTTACTTGGAATCATTGGTAACAATAGTTGTGCACACTTTACATTCTTACTTGGGATCATTGGGAACAGACGGGATGTGCACACTTTACATTCTTACTTGGAATCATTGGTAACAGAAGGGATGTGCACACTTTCATTCTTACTTGGGATCGTTGGTAACAGAAGGGATGTGCACACTTTTCCTTCTTACTTGGGATCATTGGTAACAGAAGGGATGTTCACACTTTACATTCTTACTTGGTGTCATTGGCAACAGAAGGGATGTGCACACTTTTTAATGTTACTTGGAATCATTGGTAACAGAAGGGATGTGCACACTTTTCATTCTTACTTGGGATCATTGGTAACAGAAGGGATGTGCACACTTTACATTCTTACTTGGATCATTGGTAACAGAAGGGATGTGCACACTTTTCCTTCTTACTTGGGATCATTGATAACAGAAGGGATGTGCACACTTTACATTCTTACTTGGGATCATTGGTAACAGAAGGGATGTGCACACTTTTCATTCTTACTTGGGATCATTGGTAACAGAAGGGATGTTCACACTTTTCATTCTTACTTGGAATCATTGGTAACAATAGATGTGCACACTTTACATTCTTATTTGGGATCATTGGTAACAGACGGGATGTGCACCCTTTTCATTCTTACTTGGGATCATTGGTTACAAAAGGGATGTGCACACCTTACATTCTTACTTGGGATCATTGGTAACAATAGATGTGCACAAATTACATTCTTACTTGGGATCATTGGTAACAGAAGGGATGTGCACCCTTTACATTCTTACTTGGGATCATTGGTAACAGAAGGGATGTGCACCCTTTACATTCTTACTTGGGATCATTGGTAACAGAAGGGATGTGCACACTTTTCATTCTTACTTGGGAGCATTGGTAACAGAAGGGATGTGCACACTTTTCATTCTTACTTGGGATCATTGGTAACAGAAGGGATGTGCACACTTTTCATTCTTACTTGGAATCATTGGTAACAATAGATGTGCACACTTTACATTCTTACTTGGGATCATTGGTAACAGACGGGATGTGCACCCTTTACATTCTTACTTGGGATCATTGGTAACAGAAGGGATGTGCACCCTTTACATTCTTACTTGGGATCATTGGTAACAGAAGGGATGTGCACACTTTTTATTCTTACTTGGGAGCATTGGTAACAGAAGGGATGTGCACACTTTACATTCTTACTTGGGATCATTGGTAACAGACGGGATGTGCACAGTTTACATTCTTACTTGGGATCATTGATAACAGAAGGGATGTGCACACCTTACATTCTTACTTGGGATCATTGGTAACAGAAGGGATGTGCACACCTTACATTCTTACTTGGGATCATTGGTAACAGAAGGGATGTGCACACTTTACATTCTTACTTGGGATCATTGGTAACAGAGGATTACTTGAGATCATTACTTTAGGAAGTCTTTAGTCTGCTGTCTTGGTCTTCATTAATTATATAGAGAAACTGTTACTTGTCAAGTAATTACGTTTAAAACTCAGCCTTTCTAAATTATTCATGGGATACTGCATTCATACTTTGCACATGGGACGTGTATCATTACAGTATAGTGTTGAATAAATATATTTGGCCTTTTTCAGACTACAAAATTTTAGATATCTTAGTTTGATCACCTTTGTTATTGCTGGAGTTAATCTCAGAGATGAAAAACTAGGAGTTACTTATATCGTTTGTGTGCCTTCTTCGTTACTCTGAAAGTATATCTGTTTTATTCCCTTTATGACTACGTTTAATCATTAGTTTCTGTAATGTTTTATCACATGTTTGTTGCATTTGTGAGTATACCATTATTAATCTTTGACACTGTACCTCTTGCTATTTCACTTTTTTATGTGGAATACCACACTCTGTGCAGGAGATTGCGAAGGTTTAGTTTGCAGAAGGTACAAACAACCTAGTTTATATTTATAACAGTTTGTTGCTATCCAGTCTTAAGGTCATATTGAACATTTATTAAGCCTTGTGATACTGCAAAGAATAATAAAATAGCTCTTTTCATGCAGAGGTAAATATCATAGTAACTGTGACTATATACTAGATACAAGACTGTGAAAGTAAAAATCTGGCTATCTATTACCAACAGTATATAATCTTCTTTGAGGACACTCTCTGTATGAGGCCATTTCCTTTTACACAAATAAAAAGACATTGTTAGTGCAGATAAATGGTTGCGTGACTGAAAGAAGTCAGCAGGTCATCTTTAAGCATCTCTGTTGGTGTCCCTGAGGGATCAATTTTAGGCTCTGCCGTTATTCTCATAAAGCTTCAGCTGTCTTTCCACTTGTCCTGTAGTCCCCTAATATGCGCTGAGGACCTTGTAATCAGACTTATATCCCTTGACTCTTCTTTTATTTCTACAGCTGTCTGTCACACCTACAGGAGGATTCATCACTGGGAGGACAATGCCATTCCTGCTACAAAAAAAAGAAGATAAAAAAGGGTCTTGTGTCAGAAAGTGAGCTTAAAACTGGCCGCAGTCAGTGCTATATTAAGAACTCTTGTTCTCTTCTGTTCTCAGTCACATATTTTTTATTTTTTGTTTTTCATCTTTTTCTCACTGACTACTTGTAAAAATTCTCAGTCTCATCTATAGTTTCCCAGCTGTGTTCTCCTTGCCTGCTTATCACTACAGATACACAGATGAGGCTGGCAGACCAGACTTTGGGCAAAGCAGAAGTTGTAAATTAGTTTATATTATCCAACATACCAGGGTTTGAGACCCACAACCTTACCTTCCATATTTTGACTGGATTTGCCTTGCACTCTTGGTCACCTTTATTCAGGCATTCTAATTAAGTTAGTTGTCCCTAGTTTATCAGAAAACAAACTAAATAATAAATACATTGATAGAATAACACTATTTTGCTTATATCTGGCTATTAAATGCTTTGTATTACAGGACTGAGAGCTCTGCACGTATTATCTTGGCACTTAAAATCTGTTCACTTTTTATTCACCTTATTTGCTGAGATCAGTCATCCCAGATGCTAAATTCTAACTTCAGTACAAACAGCACCGACTCTGTTCTGTTAAAATGACATAATATTTACCTGTCTTGTCCTTACACAGCCATACTAGGTTCAACACACAATGCAACCCCTTCAATAGTTTGCAATGAACTATATGGTTTTATCAATGATGGGTTCAGGCACCTAGCCAGCGTGACACTTCCCTGTGGTACATTTGGTTGGTGACACATGGCTGAAATGACATTCAGCTGCAGAGAAATATGGCTGCTGTGAATTCCCTGTTTTCAGCGTTTGATTTGTTGAAATGTTACGGGGTGGGTTCAGGTAAGTGTCCAATTGTGTGTAGGTTAGGGTTAGGGAGCAGATTAGGTGAGTTAGGGTTAGGGAGCGGGTCAGGTAAGAGTGCGGTTGTTTGGATGTTAGAGTTAGGGCGCGGGTCAGGTAAGTGTGCAGTTGTGTGTAGGTTAGGGTTAGGTGGCAGGTTAGGTGAGTTAGGGTTAGGGTGCGGGTCAGGTAAGTGTGCGGTTGTGTGTAGGTTAGGGTTAGGGGGTGAGTTACGTGAGTTAGAGTTAGGTCTCGGGTGAGGTGAGTGGGCAATTGTGACAGACCTTAAGGTTAGGGTCGGGTTAAGGTAAGTGGATAGCTAGTAGTGTATGTAAAGTTTAGTTTAGGTTTAGGTGTAGAATTTTAAGTGTATGTTTGTGGATTGCTGTTTTTTGTGTGTGTTTGTGTTGTGTGTATGTTTCTTGGAGTAGCGATTTTTTTTCCCTGGGAAAAAATCGCTATTCTGACTGTTTGATGTTTGTGGATTTCGGTGTTTAGGGTTCGATATTGTAACATTCGATCTTTGTAGATTTCGATTTTGTAATATAGACCCAAAGTGTGCACATCCCTTCTGTTACCAATTATCCTAGGTAAGAATGTAAAGTGTCCACATCCCTTCTGTTACCAATGATCCCAAGTAAGAATGCAAAGTGTGCACATCCCTTCTATTACCAATGATCCCAAGTAAGAATGAATAGTGAGCACATCTGTTCTGTTACCAATGAACCCAAGTAAGAATAAAAAGTGTGCACATTCCTTCTGTTACCAATGATCCCAAGTAAGAATGTAAAGTGTGCACATCCCTTCTGTTACCAATGATCTCATCTAAGAATTAAAAGTGTGCACATCCTTTCTGTTACCAATGATCCCAAGTAAGAATGAAAAGTGTGCACATCCCTTCTGTTACCAATGATCCCAAGTAAGAATGTAAAGTGTGCACATCCTGTCTGTTACCAATGATCCCAAGTAAGAATGAAAAGTGTGCACATCCCTTCTATTACCAATGATTCCAAGTAAGAATGTAAAGTGTGCACATCCCATCTGTTACCAATGATCCCAAGTAAGAATGAAAAGTGTGCACATCTTTTCTGTTAACAATGATCCCAAGTAAGAATGAAGCTTGTCCACGTTTGTTGTGCTACCAATGATCCCAAGCAGAAATGAAAAGTGTGCATGTATGTTGTGCCTTATTATGCTATAATAGTCTTTGGAACCACGCAGTTCTTGCTAAAGGTGAAACAGACCTCTCAATTGTACCTGTTTTGGAGGTACATATTTTTTTTAGGTTTGCATTATGCCTTCATATGATTTCAGATTTTACCCCTCTGTTTCACATTATTTTTGAGATGTTTAGTATGCAAGAACCCAGGCAACATATACAGTATACTGGTGGAGCCAATAATTTACAGAAAGAGAGCACACATATTACATTTCTCTCTTTTTTGAAGCAAAAATAAATGACTTTGCAAAGTTGTTTTTTGCAATATCATTTATTAACATCTACATATTTTATATAGTGTCTTTAATAATATGCTTATATTTTTTGGGTCATTTTGACACTTTCATCATTTTAAATGTGATGCTGAGTAGTAGTGTCTTTCGGCTTTTCCTGGTTAGTGGTTGCTACAGCGGAACTCTGGCCCGCTAATGATTGGCAGTTGATTTTTATGTGCCGAGTTGCCAACCCTGACGCACAGCCTTCAACGAAGGTACGCCCAATCACGCATGTCTCCATGCAGAATACGCTCTAACTGAGAATCAAACCGGACAGCCTCTTACTGTGAGGCAACAATGCTACCGCAGCACCACCTGCTGAGTACTATCTCATAATTCTACTGGAAGAAAGATGTGAAGTATTTGGTATTCACATTTTATTTTAATTAGGTGTCCAGCTCATCGGCTGAATTTATCTATTTTTCAAGATCCTTTTGAACCTATTTTCAATCTCTGCAGGCTGAGAGCTGAGGTGAAACAATTTGGACTATTTTGAGGACATCATCATTGTCTGCAGTGCTTTGCATTACGTGATATGCTTGGTTATGTTGTTTTCTAGGACATGGTTTTGGTGATCCTTTTCTTAGAACAGCTCGTGTGCTGCTTTTTTAATAATTTGCCTTAATTTTACAAACAGAGATGGGCATAACTGTAAATTTCATCCCAAATTATGTGGAATTGTGATACCATGGAATAATTGAAATTGTACAGAGAATGATAGAAAAGCAGAATTCATCCCTTGGAAGCGAACGTTCCATCAGTGGAACTGTCATTCAATTCAATTCAGTTTATTTTATTCATCAGGCCTAAGTCTGGCTCTAACAAATAAAATATTAATCCAGCAAGACAGAGAGACACCAAAACAGCCAGTTTCAGTAAAAAATAAAAATAAAAGTTTTTTTTATTGAAACTGGTTGTTCTGGAGTCCCTCTGTTTTGCTGGATTAATTTTTTGGTTTTCATTACTGGCACTTCTTTTACCAGAAAGGGTTGGCATTTCTGTTTGTTCTGCTAAATAAAATATAAACACATATGATAATAAAACATAACAGATCTTTAGGGCCATCTTAAGGCATTCCAGAGAGGCTTCAGACTTTAACCAGAAGACAACTGAATTTAGTAACATGCGGAAGCATTTAAACTCGAGTGCTCCAGGTGGTACCTGGTAATTACTCCTAGCCTTTTCCCTGCTCACTGACATAACTGAGAAAGCTGGTAGGTACCAGCAGCTCTTTAATAAAGGCAAGACCCATATAATGCACAACTTGGTAAGAGAGAACCAGTTATATAAACGTGGCTTTAAACACCACTACCAGCCATCAAAGACAACTCAAAAACAGTCTTATATAATAAAATCATGAGGTATGACACATGGCTGAGTCCTGGGCCACTGCAAGCTGCCCTGCCTACAATCATTGTGTCCCAGGTAATGAGCACTGTAATAGTCTAATATGAGGAAACTAATGAATGCACAACCATAGAGAGGTCCTGTGAGGGACAATATTTCATAGATTAAATAGAAAGGATTTAACAACAGCCAACACTTGGTCTCAACTGTTCAGTATAAACAAAGCCCAAATCTTACCTCAGTGACTCAGGTTACAGTCTAGTTCTCATGTAGATAATCATAGGTTTAATTGGACAGTAGATATTTTCAAGATGTCATGAAAAGTCATGGTCTCAGCCTTACATGGACTGAATGAACGATATCTACTTTTCATCAGACTGATGGCATCCAAACTTTCTGTGAGTGTTTTCAAGAAGGACATACACTCTTGGAGGAAGAAGAAATATAGCTAAGTAACATCAACATAAGTGATGTTTTAAACTTCTCCTTTGAATGACTTTTACGTTTGAAATGCTGAGACTCATTTGTGTGAGTGTTGGAATGTCAAGATCAAATGAGTGAAATGTTGGCTCACATATATTGTGTGACATTGTCATTTCTTGGAATATTCCACTCTCTCTCTCTCTCTCTCTCTCTGAGGTGTGCTGATCTCAGAGTTGGTATATATAAATTGGATGTGTGCCCCCCCCCCTAAAAAAAAACAAGTTTAAATGAGAGAAGCAATATTGGACATTCACTTTCCACATGGCTTTTCAGTCTTTTTAGGTATTTCAAGATTCAGCATTGCAAGTTTCGGCATTTCAGTAGGGATTCCTTCTACAGGTTGGAAGTATATATGAGTGTATGACAAATGGCTGAGCATCAAAACTTTGAACACCTGTCACACACTCAAAGCAGTTTGAATCACAAAGATTCAAATGCACAATATCTCAAATTACAAAGATTCGAAGAAAAAACAAATCTACTTTTTGTAGGGGTCTCCCACAACCCCTGCTTATTAATTATATTTATATATATATATATATATATATATATATATATATATATATATATATATATATATATAGATATAGATATATATATATATATATATATATATATATATATATATATATATATATATATATATATATATATATATATATATATATATATATATGTATACCAACTCAAGATTGCAATACAGTGGGTACGGGATAAATCCCCTGATCCCTACTGTCCCATGATGTCATACAACAGCAAAGCTGGTATATTTAATCAGCTGATCTATATACATATATATATATATATATATATATATATATATATATATATATATATATATACATATATATATATATATATATATATATATATATATATATATATATATATATATATATATATATATATATATATATATATATATATATGGGTCTACCTGAGATGGTCGACAAGCCATTTGGTCGACAATTCATTTGGTTGACAGGCAGATTTGCCCCCCTTCCCAATGTTGTGTGACCCTGGAGTTGATATATATAGTTAGGGGGGGTGTGGGGTCACAGCCCCCCACATTGGGGTGTGGGAAGCCCCACATAAAACTGCTTGTCGACCAAATGAACTGTCGACCAAATGAGTGTCGATCATATGGCCTGTCAACCATGTGATAGGGATCCATATATATATATATATATATATATATATATATATATATATATATATGGGTCTACCTGATTATGCCAAAAGTGGAAAACACCGACAATGAGATAACTGACACTGGAAGATCGACAACGGAGAAGACCGACAGTTGAAAAGCCCAACACTGAGAACACTGACATGATAAGGTAAGTGTCCGATAGAGACGGACGTTAGGGTCAGGGTGTGGGTAAGGTAAGTGTGTGATAGTGACAGACCTTAGGGCTAGGGGTGGATTAAGTGAGTTAGGGTTAGGGTGCGGGTAAGGTAAGTGTGCGATAGTGATGGACTTTAGGGTTAGGGGCGGATTAAGTGAGTTAGGGTTAGGGTGCGGGTAAGGTAAGTGTGCGATAGTGACAGACTTTAGGGTTAGGGGTGGATTAAGTGAGTTAGGGTTAGGGTGCGGGTAAGGTAAGTGTGCGATAGTGATGGACTTTAGGGTTAGGGGCGGATTAAGTGAGTTAGGGTTAGGGTGCGGGTAAGGTAAGTGTGCGATAGTGACGGACCTTAGGGTTAGGGTTTGGGTTAAGGTTAGTGCATAGATAGTTGCGTATGTAAGGTTTAGTGTAGGTTTGTAAGGTTTTTGGTGTGCTTGTGTTGCATGTGTGTTTTTCGGGAAAGGTATTTGTTTTGTTGATTGTCGGGATTTTGGTTTGTCGGGCATGTGAAGTTTCGTGTTTTTGAACTTTTTTTTTTAGTCTTTTTCGTGTCGGTTATTTCGTTGTATATATATATATATATATATATATATATAGAGAGAGAGAGAGAGAGAGAGAGAAGTGAAAGAAGCAATACACAAATCACCCTCTGAGTGCATCCCACAGTGTAAGATCTATACTTATAGGAGTGCTGTGAACTAAAGTCCACAGTACCATCTCAAGTGACTCATCAAGTTCCCATAATTCACAGTGCTGAATATTGCTGACAGATCAAGAAGGACACATACTGAACAACAGCACTGAACTGTGGCCATAAGAAGGTCATTATTGAGGACAAACTCAGTGCTGCCTTCTCCTGAAAACATATTGAAATTGTGCATTTAATTGAATTCGTTTGCACTGCAGCCTTACTCACAAACAGGAAAGTAGAAAGCAATTATATTGTTCAAGGTTATTCATATCTAAGGCTGGTTTCTTAGAATTAGAGATAATTAAAGCCTCCTTCAAAACACATTACAGATGGGAATAAAAACACTCTCAGGAAGACCAAACAGTCCTTAAAATATGTGGTCCAAATAGATCCAGGCAGGTCATTGCCAGCCTGACTGGACAAAGATCCATCCTGCTAGTTGAATGGCACATACCTTAGATTAGCTCCATAACTTCATAATAGTGAACGTATCTCAACTCAATTCATTCAAATTTCCAAGGAACTCACATGCAGATGTGCTTTGCTTAAAAGAAATACTGTGAGGGTGTCATTCCTAATGATTTTCACCTTAAGGGCAGTAAAAGAGTAGTTGCCTCACACTCTGAGACTGAATTTGTTTTCTGATTTATAAAATGTGCTGGAAAACACAACCCATCCACAAATAAAGGGCAGTGTATCTGAAACACAAGAAATCACCATAGACACATTGTCCACATGCAGTGCCACAACATATTATATTAGAACACCGAATGTTCAAAATTTCGAGTGTTCTAATATTGACCCCTTTTCAGTGGATGCTGAAAATATCGAAGAAACATAAAACCGAATATTTCCTATGGAAAGAATTCAGTTGTCCATTTCTGTTGCTACGGTATTTTCAGTGCTGTGGTGGAAAGTTACGGGTCGGGTTCAGGTAAGTGTACGATTGTGTGGACGTGAGGGTTAGGGTGGGGTAGGTGAGTTAGGGTTAGGGCGTGGGTGAGGTGACTGTGCGATAGTGATGGACCTTAGGGTTAGGGTTTGGGTTAAGGTAAGTGGATAGTTAGTGGTGTATGTATAGTTTAGTGTAGGGTTAGGTGTAAGAGTTTAGGTGTATGTGTGTGGATTGTTGTTTGTTTGGTGTGCTGGTGTTGTGTGTATATGTTTTGGAACAGCAAATTTTTTCCCTAAAAAAAATTAGCTGTTCTGCATGTTTGATGCTTTAAATTTTCGATTCATAGGGTTCAATATTAGAACACTCAAAATTTTGAACGTTCGGTGTTCTAATATACACCCCAAAATAATAATGCTACATTAGAAATAAAATTGTCACACCTTAAAGGAATATGTTCAGGATAATGATTATTAACAATTCCTTTAAAAATGGGATAACATGATAAATTTATAATTTGAAATCTGCATAGCAGATAGCTTCAGAGCAATCTAGAGGTTAATAGGGACTTCTTATGAGACAAGTCTCCTTTATAAATTGATTCTCATGCTAACTCTAAGGTTACACTCTCTGAATCACATCTCCAGGATCTTAGGTTCTGTCCTGACCTCTGGTTACAGTCTGAGTGGAGTTTCCTTGTTCTTCCCAAGTAGGTTTTCTCCAGGTACTCTGGTTTCCTCCCACTTTCCAAAAATATGCAGGCTGACTCAGTCTTCTAAAAAATGTCTGTGTAGAATGTTCTCATCCTTAGTTATGTTGCCCAAGTTGTGATTGAAAAAGAAGCCCCAATGTCCAGCTTACTTACCTGATTTATAAATCAAAAAATAAAAACAAAATAAGTTAAAACTGTGTTCAACTAGCTTAACATATCTTCTGAAAGGACTGATCACCTTCAAAAATGTTCCAACAATTAACCATCTTTCAGCTATAGTCCCCCAAGCTCACTTGGCACCATGGTTCACAAATACTATTAGATACAGGCTGTATGTGGAAGGGAGCTGTTTCATTCAAAACAAGCAATGAGGACATATCTGCTTCATCACTATCAGCTCTGCTATCCTGTAGAAGATTTATAGTATGAGCATCAAACTGTCACTGGCGATGTTACTCAAGTCCCTGTTCTTGACCATCTGAGCACTGGGTGACCCATTAATAGCAAGTTGCACAGAGAAGTTGGCCAAGTGGTGCTCAGGGCATGGGGCTGGTCCATTACAAAGTATGAGGTGGCTACACTTAGTTGAAAAAAAAATAAGAAAATGGTAGTCGTAATCATTGGAATCCTTTACCTTCAGCACAGAAAGTGACTTGTTAATAAAGTAGAACTTTAGTGTTCTATGCTAAAGCTAGACATCCAGCAGTTATTTAAAAATTACCCTCACTCACATTTAAAGAAAAAAATGAGATAAGGGGAGAAAAGCTTCAAACTCTGAATCCTCGGTAGAGAAAACTGTGTTTTTTTCAGCTAAGCAGAGCTTTAGTCATCTACACTGAGGACTTCATGAAGTATTTGCTTTTGCATGTGTTTTCTGAACAATAAGAAGTATAAAACTATAATGTCTGGCATTACTGACTGACTGTAATAGCCAATGAGCTACAAGAGATAGGGCAGGTGTAAGAGACAAAATCAGGAGCATTCTATAAAAATTAGGGGAAAGTAGAGAGGGATGGGGGGTACCTGTGTGGGGAGACTGACATATCTCTAAATGGCTATGCTGAAGACTTCTGGACAAAGCTAGGAAGAAAACTATATAGGAACATGGAGATAAATTTTAAATATTACTGTAACTGAAAAAGTTAATAGATTTACAGGTCTACCATCGCAATGCCATCTCTGATACTAAGAATAATGAAAGTCTAATGCCTGGCTATACTGACTGACTGTAATCAGGTGTGATTTACAGGAGGCAGAGAAATGATAAGAGGCTACAGCAGGAATTAAAGGATGTAAGAAGTATGGTGGTGTGTGTGTGTGCAAGTGTGTGTGTGTTTGTGCAAGTGTGCTTGTGTGCATGTGTGTACGCGCGCGCGTGTGTGTGTGTGCAAGTGTGCTTGTGTGCGCGTGTGTGTGCAAGTGTGTGTGTGTGTGTGTGTGTGTGTGTGTGTGCGCAAGTGTGCTTGTGTGCGTGTGTGTGTGTGTGTGTGTGTGTGTGTGTGTGTGTGTGTGTGTGTGTGTGTGTGTGCATGTGCACACATGTGAGACAACTCAATGCATGGTCTACCAGAGATGTCAACGCAGGAAAGTGCTGATTAGCTCTAACGGTAACACTGTGCAATTCAGAGACAGGCAAATTAGCCAATAACAATGTCTTTCCTCAAAGTGGCTAATGTGCCTCTGAATCACATTTTCCCTGATTACCATGACTCATAATACCCATGGTGGGTTTTTTTATGAATTCCATGTCCTGTTTTCACATTCTGTGGAGTGCATTAGTTTTATTATCAGATCTCCCAGTCTGGGTTTATTTCCTTAATTATTGATTGATCTGTTCTTCTTCCCATGGAATTCTCAAAGGTATTCTCTAACACTTTAAAAACTATTGATTTTCTACTATAAAACCTTACTTATAGTCCACAGCTATATGTTATCTCTAGGAAAACAATATATTTGACTAGAGGGACCTTTGTTGACAATGAAATATATTTACCCTTTAAAATACTATCCATATTTGCCGTAGCTTTCCTTTCAAAGGGCAAGTGTCTTTTAATTTCATGGCTGCAGTTACCATCTGCAGAGTTCTTTAAGCCCAGGAAAGTAAAATCCATCACTACAGCCACTACTTTTCCATCTTCTTACAGATCATTGTTAGGGCAAGATTACCTGATTTTACGTTTTTGATGCTCAGCAGCAAGCCACCTTTTCATTTTCTATTTTCACCTTTATCAACATGGTCTTGCAAGTCTTCCTCACTTTCAGACATCAAAGTGACAATTTTGATTTTAACATTTGATTCATCTAACCTAGTTTTTTTGCTTGATATATTCACCCTTCTCTAAAGTACTGCAGTCTCAGAGTTAGAGATATAAATAGCATGGGTGTGGGATGCAGGGGCAAATTAAATGTAGTACAGAATGTTGTCTAAGATTCACTATATTTGTTTCGTAATTGCACTTTATTTCTCACAGCTGAGGGGGTTTACAGTTATGGATTAGGTTCATAGGTAAGGACTAGGCCTGCTGCTCTTGTGGGTCATTTTAAGCCTAGCCAATTTCCCTTTTGGTGCTTGAATTAACCTACCCATTTTGTGTTTGATTAGTTTCAATAATCCTGTGATAGATAATTGCATATATTACCTAATGAGAATAACTGGGATAATATCATAGATAATTTTAGGGGACCCATGAGTGGGATAAAATATTTAGGAGCCGTCTCTGTCCTTTAGCAATGCAGCAGGCAATCCTGGGGTACATTTTTGAATACCCATCTATAGATGATCTAAGTTGTACTTGAATATGGGCATCGATGTGCTTTCTTTTATGTGGATGGGGATTCTATTTCAGAGCAGTGGTACAGTCTGCTAGATATACTTCTTTCTCAACATCTTTCTGTTGATGGTGTAGAAGAGGTTTAGATCTCTAAGCTGAGTATTTCTGATGCCATTTGACTTGTTAATGTGCAGTAGGTCTGTACTGAGTCAGTCTTGAATGCCAGACAGAAGTCACCTCTAAGTAGTCTGTAGGATACTGAGTATAGTGCCTCGCTTTGAGTCAGTCCATGTAGGGCACATAGTTTAGGCCTTGTATCCTTTTAGTAAGGTATCTCTGTGGGTATTCCAGTTGTTGCACATGTCTGAACAAATACCTGCCAGAGGATGCATTACATTCAAAAATTGGCCTAATGAGGCTGAGTAAAGGGGGCTATTACATCTCTAGATCAAGGCAGAATCCCTTTGTGTATAAGCTGTGCAATATAAAAGGAATTTCTTATGACAGTGGACATATGCTGGTCTAAAGTTAGGTCACTGTCCACATAAGCTCCTAAATACTGAGCAACCAGGTCAACTCTTAGGGGTGGTACTTCCCTGGGAAGGTGACTTTCCAAAGGATATAATAATGCATTTTTTGGTATTTAGTTTCAGTCCATCATTTTGGTACCAGTTTTTTTTTTGGGATAAACTTTCCTGCAGGATGGCCAAGTCATTTGGGTTTTCAGTGACTGTTTCTAGCTTGCAATCATCTGCAAACTTTGTCAGCCAGAGTGCTTTGGTATTGGCTTTTACTTCAGACAAGTAGACACCAAACAGGAGCAGCCCCAGCACAGAAACCTGGGGGACTCCAGTTGTGACTGGTTTCATTGTGGATGCACCATATGCTATTTGGCTTACTGCATCCTAGTTGTGAACCAGTTGGCAATTCAGCAGATGATGTAAAGGTTTATCTTCAGTTTATTTAATTTTTTTCTACTAAGTCTGAGTACAGGATTGTGTCAAAAGCATTGGCTAGGTTGAGGTATGCAGTGTGTACCATTTTACCATCATCCAGTGTTTTGGTGACCTTTTGAAAAATGTCTACCATCTTGCACTTTTGATAGGGAGCTGCTCTGTGTATAAGTGGTGGCCTTGTAAAGTTAGTCAGTTATGGTTTAAATGGCATGTAGAGTGAGGGGGATTTCATACATCCTACCTGTAGAATCTGCCACTGGTAATACTAGAGACAGCAGCAGGCTCACTGGAGGCATGGGGGATCCTTTTAATCTCAAAGTGCTGTTTGGGAACAATGGTGTAAGGAACACTTTTATTAATTGCCAATAACCTCAGATGAATGATACATGGGTGAATCAGCTTGCAGTACACAGGAATACCGGTTTAATGCATTTGGGGTGTGGGGTGATGAAACTGCTGCAGAACCTGCACACGATCAGGAGCAAGAAGCTGAGCTTCCAGTAAGACACTACAAAACATGGATCCATTTTGCATACCTCTCACACAATGACACAATAATTACTGCCATGAATTATGAATTAGTGTTATATTGCCCAAAAAGGTGCTGTGAAGTGAAATGAGTATCCATAGCCCATAAAGAGGGGGACGAAAGACAGAAAAGCAGTAAAAGCATAGAAAAGAAGTTTTGTAAATTAAGTACTATATCAAGTGTGAATATGATCCAGTTAACAGATTGTTATAGCACAAGACATCCACCAGTAATGTCTGTTGAAGATACTTCTGGACAAGATTTTTGATGAAATGTGAAGGATGAAAACAAAACTAGATGAGTATATTATGAGTGATAATAAATAAAATCAAGAAGTTGAACCTATGATTAGAGAATACACAAATGTAATACAGTACATTGCTAAAATGTTGAATTGAAAAAACAGCTGGCAGAAATGGATGCAAAACTTGGGCAAAAAATATTGCATTCACTAAGACACCTGAAAAGGTAAAAGAAAACAGAGGTGTCTAACTTATGCAAAGGGATCTTAATAAGTATCCACAGATAGCCAAAAAAATTCAATACAAAGGTCAGATAGAGCACTTCTGACAAAATCAAATAAATGATCTCGACCCATTTTGGTGTAATTTGAAACTCACTCCCCAAAACAAAGGGTAAAAACCAATGTGTGGAAACAAGAAAAAGTTGAAAATTGATGATGTGAGTGTTTATTTTGAGTGGGATTATTGAGTGGTGACAAGAATGAAAAAGTGACTTTTTTCAGACAATAAGATGTAAAATTAAAGGTTGTCACTGCAAGATATTATGTATTGCATTTGTGAAAGTTTTCTTTCCTTTGGAGGATAGCATATTTCTGGATTTGAGTGAAGCCATGAGGGAAGTGTAGAGTTATAAAAGTGACTAGGGACAACCAGAAGAAGCTGTAGAAAGATCATCAGAGAAAGGGCTTGCTAAAAGAATGGGGCATATTCTTCAGTAAATAAGACTTATGAGTCATCTGTTTCTATTGTTTAGATAAAGGATACCTAAGGAGGAGTGCAGCACTGTTAATTAATACCCAGTTGAGGAATGGATAACAGCTGGCTAGGTGATCTTGCTGGAAGTTCTCAACATTAGTGGGAAGAATTTTTAACAGCAACAGCACGTATAGCTGTTTTCATTCTTTCTTTTCGAACTTACAGTATTTAGCCTCTGGATAGTGAGGTAGAACTATTATGAACCACAAAATGAGTGATGAATTAATGTAGAATAGGTCAGTGAAACAGGTTGGGCACAGTGTATGTGTGTGTGTGTGTGTGTGTGTGTGTGTGTGTGTGTGTGTGTGTGTGTGTGTGTGTGTGTGTGTGTGTGTGTGTGTGTGTATGTGTGTGCATGTGTATGTGCATGTGTGTGTGTCTGTGTTTGTATGTTTGTGCGTGTGCGTGTGTGTGTGTGTGTGTGTGTGTGTGTGTGTGTGTGTGTGTGTGTGTGTGTGTGTGTGTGTGTGTATGTATGTGTATAACCTTGTTTTTCTTTCTTGCTTTTCTTTCTTGTTTGATGGGCTTCCTTCTTCTATCATGTTTCCTTGAAAAATAGTATATTTTTGGAAAAACAGAAACCCAGGAAAGTGTCAGTTAGTTCTGTTAACCAGGATTATGTTTTTGCTTTGTTGGCAATAATAAATAAAAAAAATTTAAAAAAATAAAAAAAACTGAGAACTGTAGAACAAAACCAAAGGTGCAACTGGTGAGATAGCCAGGAAACCAAAAGAGAAACCAACAGTTTAGTGCTTTCATCCACAATTTTAATATGTGAACGTCTTCAGAAACAAATACACATTAAACCCAGTTCCTTAAATACACAACAAAACAGGAAATGACATCAAATTCATTGTTAATTATTAATTAATATTGTAAGTATAAATATAAATGTAAAAATAAAAATAAAAAATGTTTCCTGTAATAAAAATGCTAAAAGGCAAACTACAGACCTAGCTATATGTTAAAAAACACTTTAAATTGATAGACTCATTCAAGCCAGGGAACTTGTCAGCCCCTAACACAAGTTGCCACAATGATTCCTTACACTCCAAAACATTATTTAAATCCCCACCATACTCAGTAGTGTGAATCTTTTCCAACACTGAGAACTCAAATTTCTTAAAATCCCTACAAACTGTTGCATGTTTGGCCAAAGAATTGAACCTGTCATTGTTTTTTATGGCTAAATTGTGTTCATAAATTCTCTTTTTCAAAGCCCTTTTGGTTTTCCCTACATAATAATGTTCACATGATACACAATTAGCAATGTATACTACATATTCTGAATTGCAATTGTAATAACCTTTAGCCCAGATAGTGTAGTTCATAAATCTAATAAATACAGAATTACTTTTACTAAGAAATCTACACTGTCTGCAATTGTTACATACATATGTGCCCCTCTTGATGCTGGCAGCTCTAATATTGTCCTGATGTTTATTATGGTCCGCCTCAAGCATAGACTTTAAACTAATTACCCTTTTGTAGGTGAATGTGGGTTTAACCCCCAGGGTGTCAACCAATTCTTTGTTGCCCAATACCACCTTCCAGTTGTTAATAATTATATCTTTAATAAACCACATTTCGTTAACAATGGGTAAAGGGAAGGCAATGTTGAAAGTGTTGTAAATATCAGAATTGGTAGAACTAGAACTTATACCAATTTGACCAGACAAAAGAATTGGTTTGGCAACGCCCTTCCTTAACAAAATAACTTCTTGCTCTATATTTTCAATCCATTCTGCTGTGTAACCTCTATAGAGAAATAAGGATCGTAAAAATCCAATTTCCCTGAAAATTGTGTTGTCATCCGTAGTAAGCCTACTTAAACAAATGATTTGGCCCTTGACAACACCTTTTTTCATATGTGTAGGATGTAAACTATCCTTATGTAGATACTGGTTAGCAAAAACCTCTTTTCTGTAAATTTGACTACTAAACTTGTTATTAATTTTGTCTACACTAAGCAGGACATCAAGGAAGGGAACGCTGTCACCACAATCACTCATTTTGAACTCCAAAAACTGTGTGGTCTGATTCAAATCGCTTACCAACGCAGAAAATTCCTCTGAAGTACCAGTCTACAAGAAAAGTAAATCATCTATAAATCTAAAGTAGGAAAATACTTTGGTAAAACTAGAATGAGCCGCACCTTTGGCAATAATAAATACTTTAATAACTCAAACATTGCGGTCATCACTGATGTGATTTTAGTACTTTCTCTGAGTTAAACTGTAAATGATTTAATTCTGTGTGGCTCAATATAAGTAACAGGGTAAGAGATAAGGGACAGGTATGTGACAAAAGACTGAACATGAATGATTACACTTTGAAACAGAACGATGGTGCAAATCTTAACATAGCCTGCAAGAGTAAAATATGTCTAAATCTTCATACAATTATAGCAGGTTAACATGGATGAGAGAGTTGAAGTGTAATATAATTATATTATCTGATACAGAGAGCTGATGAGGAAATTAGAAGTTATGGATACTATCTGACACAGGTTTGCTGTGAGTGCTTTAAACTGTTCAGTTGTGATAATGACTCTGGATGTATGAGTGCATGTTTTCCAAATGTATTCAGGTCTATAGGATAAACGTTGCTACATTATACTGAAAGGATTGCCAAAGGTATAAGGGCCTGTACAGTGAAGTGACGCCTGTGAATGCAGTCTACTCCACTCTATGTAAGGTGGTATATTCACTGCTGGAGTGAGCAAGGGGGGGGGGGACTGGTGGAAAAAGTGCAAGATGGGTGAAGGTTATCTGATTACGGGTATATGAATCGATATTAAGTGACCTGAGTACAGCTATGTGAATATTAAGTGACATCATCTAATCCCAGCAGTAATAAAAATGTAAGGAAAGGCTGTTGAAGAGATGCTTTGGAGAAGCATTAATTTAATATTTCATGATTAACGACACATTACTTTATCCAAAAGTTAATTGAATCTTAGTGAATATCTTAGGAGGCCTTTAATCTGTATGTGATAGCCTAATGATAAAAAGTCTCTAATCATCAAAATTTAAATGAAGACATGCATAAGTAAGAAAGGAGTTAGAGAGGGCCTCATTATTCATAAACTACAAACGGTAGCAAGTTATACGTTTAATTATTGGGACAGAATATCCAAAAGGGAAAAAGAGTAGAAATACAAGAGGTGGAGTATAAATTTCAAGGATGTAATTCAGGGGTTTTAAGAGGGCATCATATCATGTACAGAGAGTAAGATGCTGTTGGAAAAAATATTAATTTGGTAAGATTTAATTGCCCTTTAATTCTGAATGCATATTGGAAAATTAATGAATAGTAAAAAGGGAGGAGGGTACAACTGGTTATGAACAATATGAATCTAAGGGTGGAGTTAGCTATTTGATATGTTTAAGAAAAGTAGTGACTTTCACTTTGCCCCATGGCACAAAAGGATGACACACTGACTATAACCCAGATGATCTGTGCTCAATTAGCATCATAGCTGCCATAGGATTTAGGCTTGGATGAAAGGATTGAATCAATGATTTCAGTTTGCCCAATCTCTGGCTTGCCAGTTAGGTGACACCTAGCAGAAGCACTAGGTGTTGTACCCATACCCTACTGAAATGTTGGCACTCATAACACCAAGAGCCAATAGAAAAAAAAAAAACTGCAGGAGAAGAGCAAATCTTAAACATCACTCTTCTCTTTAAACTTCTTTTTTGCAGGGGTGGCAAGACCTGCTGCACCCACAATGTGAAGGCAAGTCCCCCAGACCCCCCCATCAAACTTACATACATATATATATATATATATATATATATATATATATATATATATATATATATATATATATATATATATATATTGGTATATAGTAGCTATCTACTCCACAAATGCTACTCCAATTGCTCCAGTGGCACAGGCTAAGCTATTGGGAATAACCATAGACTCCCACCTAAAATTTGATAGTCATCTCAACTTAACTATTAAAAAAGTAAATGCCAAACTGGGGTCACTCTACCGTATCAAACCATTTCTTACCACCAACACAAGATCAGCCATTGCTCAATCCCAACTTCTATCTACCCTACTCTATGCATCTCCCATTCTGACTAATCTCAACAAAACTGAACTAACCAAAATGGAAGCATGCTATAACAGAATTGCCCACTTTGCTGCAAATTGCTCATATAGAACTCATCACTGTACTGCTTTGGGACAGCTCCACTGGCTTGAACTGCCCAACCTCCTAACCTACAATCAGCTCTGCCTCTGTCATTCCATCTATTACTTCCCCAATAAGTGTCCTGCCCTCAAAAACCTAGTACATCATCACTCAGCCAAAAGGCCTCTTAGATCATCAAGCAAACTACTACTAGAAGTCACCAACATCTACAATATCTTTGGAGATGCACTATATAGTAGTTCATTGGCTAAAAAATGGAACTCTGTCCCTACTAGCATTCAAAATACATCATCCAAAGCCTCCTTTAAAGATCTCATCAGGCAACATCTCAAGCAAAGTTGGCAGTGCAATGATTGCTCCCCAGGCTAGTGAAAGCAGATAACATATACATACTAAATCTAGAGCACTTGATAATACTTTTCAATCTTACTCACAAACACTGGCTAATCTACAATGTATGTACTGTACCTGTGTACTATGTATGCATTCTACCTATGTTCCAAATTTCAGCTGTACACCACAAGTCTATTAATTACCTTTATTTTTAAAATTAATTTTTTTTGTTTGTTCTCTCCACTGCAGCTGTAAAAACATGTATCTTGTAATTTGTGTGTATACTGATCATGTCTAAATAATTAAATGTGTCTGTAATTTTTCTTTGTGGAGCTTTTCTCCCTGGGCCTCTGCTGAAAAAGGGCCTTTTCAGCTCAGTCAGACACCCCCAGTTAACAAATGTAAAATAAATTAAAAAAAAAAATATATATATATATATATATATATATATATATATATATATATATATATATATATATATATATATATATATATATATATATATATAAATATATATATATATATATACATATATATACCAACTCCAAGATCATCATGGCTGATTTTGAGCTTTTAATAAATTCTAGCGTTAAGCATATCTGTGGCTGGTTTCTGCATTTGTTGGAGTTCTATATATATATATATATATATATATATATATATATATATATATATATATATATATATATATATATATATATATATATATATATATATATATATATATATACCAACTCCAAGATCATCATACCATTGCACCAAAGGAATCAGCATGCCAAAGACACACTGATTGTGGTGTGTACAGCTGCCAAGTAGGAAACACCATTTGAAACTCAAGGGAGCTGTTGTGGACATTGCTTTACTTTGATAGGCAGGCCACTCCATCCAGACATGTGACTGCCCTTTCTCTACAAATTGATTATTCCCTTAGTGGAGAAAAATGGGCTGATGAGGCTCTCTGGGCAAGAACAAATGATCCACAGGGCTATTGCTAAGGAAAAAGTGAATAGTAAAAACTTCCAAGTTAACAAAAGTACCTTAACCCTAGATGAATGAAGCCAGCTAGAGAACATCCAGGCAAAGTTGGTAGAACATTTGTGTTAAAAAAATATTTGTTTTGCTTTTTTTTGACTGGGTTTATCCAACCAGGTATAGTCAAAAAACTCATATGAGCAGCAGTCAGGGGAGTAAAAGCTCCAATGTATTGCAAACATTTCCAAACAGACATTCAGTAATTTACACAAACAACAACAATACCTTAAGTACCCATGAAGTGTTAAGGGACCTGGGATCACAAAGTGACTGTGACCTTAACTTTGACCACCAAGTGTTGTCTGTAATAAGGAAAGCTTTCTAGGTAGCATACTTGATTACTAAAGGCATCACCTTGAGAGCAAAAGAAGTTATAACCCCCTATATTCATCACTTATCAGCCCATAATTGAGTATAACTCCCTGTTTGGAATGCACCATAGTAAGCACCTGCAGCAATGAGAGACCTCATAGGTTTCTAACAAAGAACAGCAAGGGGCTCCAGTATGTGCCTTAAACAGACTGGCTAAAGTCCCTGTCAATATACTCCGGATCAGTTAGATTTCTTAGATACTTATGCCTGGCTTACAGAGCAATTTAAGACCCACACCTAATGAACTTGCTGCATATCTGTAAATCAAACAGGACTAGGCTACCCATTCCAGGGACCAAAATATGGTCTGTGACTTAAATAGGACATGCTGGAGGGTTAACTTTGTCTCCCAGCAACTGCCAGGTCTTTGAAACAGGTTACCAATCCGTGTGAAACAGAGCACCTCTATGACATTGTTCAAGGAGAACCTGGACAAGTAGATGGGGCACTGTAAATTCTAGATCATCTCTAAAGGTTGTCGCTGCAATATATTATGTATTGCATTTGTGAAAGTTTTCTTTCCTTTGGAGGATAGCATATTTCTGGATTTGAGTGAAGCCATGAGGGAAGTGCAGAGCTATAAAAGTCTCTAGGGACAACCAGAAGAAGCTTTAGAAAGATCATCAGAGACAGGGCTTGCTAAACCTAAGAATGGGGCAAATTCTCCAGTAAATAAGACTTATGGTTCATTTGTTTCCATTGTTTAGGTAAAGAATGTCTAAGGAGGAGTGTAGCACTGTTAATTAATACCCAGATGGGCAATGGATAACAGCTGGTCAGGTTATCTTGCTGGAAGTTCTCAACATTAGTGGGAACAATTTTTAATAGCAACAGCATGTATAGCGGTTTTCTTTCTTTCTTTTTAAACTTACAGTATTTAGCTTATGGATAGTGAGGTACAGCTATTCTGAACCACAAAATGTCTAATGAATTAATGCGGAATAGGTCAGCGAAGCAGTCATAGCTGCTGTAGGATTTAGGCTTGGATGACAAAACTGAGTCTATGATGTCAATTTGCCTGGACTCTGACTTGCCAATTAAGTAACACCTAGTGGAAGCATTAGGTATTGCACCCATACCCCTATTGAAATGTTGGCACTCATAACACCAAGAGCCGATAGAATAAAAAAAAAAAAAAAGACCAAAATTGCATGAGATGAGCAAATCTCAAACATCACTCTTCTCCTTTAAACCTCTTTTTTGCAGGGGTGGCAAGAACCGCTGCACCCCGAATGTGAAGGCAAGTCCCCCAGACCCCCCCCCATCAAACTTATATATATATATATATATATATATATATATATATATATATATATATATATACCAACTCCAAGATCACCATACCTCAAAGGAAAGGGAATATTGCAAGAAATGGTCATCTTGGACTTTGTATATGCATGTCTATTTTTTCAGCCATTTTATCTCCGTATTTCGGGGCTCAGTCATGCAGGTCCTGTTTTTTCATACTGTTATCATTGCACCAAAGGAATCAGCATGCCAAAGACACAATGATTGTGGTGTGTACAGCTGCCAAGTAGGAAACACCATTTGAAACTCAAGGGAGCTGTTGTGGACATTGCTTTACTTTGATAGGCAGGCCACTCCATCCAGACATGTGACTGCCCTTTCTCTGCCAATTGATTATTCCCTTAGTGGAGAAAAAATGGGGTGATGAGGCTCTCTGGGCAAGAACAAATGATCCACAGGGCTCTTGCGTAGCCCTAAGTACTGATGGAAATAAAATAATAAGAAAAATATATTGCTAAGGAAAAAGTGGATAGTAAAAACTTCCAAGTTAACAAAAGTACCTTAACCCTAGATGAATGGAGCCAGCTAGAGAACATCCAGGCAAAGTTGGTAGAACATTTGTGTGAAAAAATATTTATTTTGTTTTTTTTTTACTGGGTTTATCCAACCAGGTTTAGTCAAAAAACTCATATGAGCAGCAGCCAGGGGAGAAAAGTTCCAACATATTGCAAACATTTCCAAACAGACATTCGGTAATATATACAAACAACAATAATACCTTAAGTACCCATGAAGTGTTAAGGGACCCGGGATCACAAGGTGACTGTGACCTTAACTTTGACCACCAAGTGTTGTCTGTAATAAGGAAAGCTTTCTAGGTAGCACACTTGATTAGTAAAGGCATTAACTTGAGAGCAAAAGAAGTTATAACCCCCACCATACTCATCACTTAGCCCATAATTGAGTATAACTCCCTGTTTGGAATGCACCATAGTAAGCACCTGCAGCAATTAGAGTCCTCAGAGGTTTCTAACAAAGAAGATCAAGAGGCTCCAGTATGTGTCTTACACAGACTGACTAAAGTCCCTGTCACTATACTCCGGATCATATAGACTTCTTAGGGGAGACTTATGCCTGGCTTACAGAGCAATTCAAGACCCAAACCTAATGAACTTGCTGCAGATCTGTAAATCAAACAGGACTAGGGCTACCCACTCCAGGGACCTAAATATGGTCTGTAACTTAAATAGGACATGCTGAAGGGTCAGCTTTATCTCCCAGTGACTGCTGGGTCTTTGGAACTGGCTACCAATTAATGTGAAACAGAGCACCTCTATTAGACCTTTCAAGAGGAACCTGAACAAATAGATAGGGCACCATAAATTCTTACTGGGGATACAGCCCACAACCCTTCTGGACATGGACAGTCATCACTAAATGCAGTCTTGGGTACTGACTAGCATTTCAATGATATTCATGGAGATGAAACGGCTAGACTTAAAATGACCTCCAGGTCGATAGCCTAGTAATCTCCTATGATTAAATAATTCGCATTAACAAGTACACAGACATTTGTAAATTTGTTTACATTCATCTGAAAGTTGAATTAACTATTACAAGCATAAAATATACTTATGCATTAGTAGATGTTGGATATTAAGCATTTGAATAGATTAGTGCTTAGAAATTAAAGAAATGGAGGTGAGGGAAGGAACTAGACAGGTCAGAAAATGTTAATATACTGCAGTTAATCGATGAAGTGTAAAACAGGTTTAGAGTCATATATATATATATATATATATATATATATATATATATATATATATATATATATATATATATATATATATATATATGGAGAGGAGCCTGACTGATAAGGGAAGGCTTGAAGGTCAACAGGTGTAGAAGAAACAAGCATATAAAAAAACTGTTGTTAAAAGAGTTACAAGGCACTGTTTACCCTCTCCAGGAAGTACAAAATGTAATAAATAGAAGAGAAGAGATTTACTCTGTCAAGGAGCCATAATGTCATTGAAACAAGCAAGCATATGCAGGACAAAACAAAGATTATTTTCAAAATGGTTCCTCTAAGCAAGGTCTTTACAACAAGAGGATTATGGCACTTGATCTCTGGAGGGGTATCTCAGAATAAATCATCCCTAGAACACATACAGAGAGCATATCATCTGCTAGGCAGAATCTGCTTTTTAAAACGTCTATGGCACTTTCCTTGCCTTGTCTTTTAAAATTCAAACTGTTGATAGCAGAATACAATTAAGTGAATAACAGTATAGTGTAAGTAACATGCAAGAAACTGATTTGTGTGTGTGTGTGTGTGTGTGTGTGTGTGTGTGTGTGTGTGTGTGTGTGTGTGTGTGTGTGTGTGTGTGTGAGATTGTGTGCATAAACGTGGACATGTAGACATGTGCATGTGTTTATGCTACCATCCCCATATAGAAAAAAGTTATAATTTTGCACTTTAAATTTTACTTTTAGCTTTTAGCTGCAGCTTGACAATAAACAATAATATAACCTACAGTCTTATTCACAAATTTGTTTTTTTACAAAATTTTATGATTTATGTATCCAGTATATTTCGTGGAAAGATACATTTAAATGTTTTATACAATTTTTGCATATCTCAGCTTTGTTCCTTTCTTAGTAAAACATTTGCAAGTTATACATAGCCGTACTAAGGGGAATAGTTGTTGATACAGTCAACATCTGTAAGATTCATTTATGAAAATGTAATCAACAAGGAGAAAGAAATGTTTCAAAAGTGTAAAACTTTAATATTAGATTAGACTAGACAGATCAGATTTATCAACTTTTTTCCGCTACTAATTATATATGCAAACCAATAATTTTTTAGCAGAAATTCCAATGAATTTCTACACCAGAACAAAGTAGTCAGTAATGGACTTTCTGTGGCAAGGAAAACCTCCAAGTATAGCTTAGAATAAGTTGCTATCTCCATGGAAATTGAGAGGTTAGAGAGTTTTGAATTCTGAGAAGGATATTAAACTTATGCAATTAAAAATGTTTTCTGTCAGATGCAAACTTGGAGTGCAGGATGGAAGGAAATGGTACTATAAGTCAAGTTAGTTAATTACTTAAAGGTTGACTATCCTTTAGCACCCGCTATACAAGGTATTCCCAAGATTCATAAACATTTTCAGGGACCACCTCTGAGACCAGTAGTAGCAGGTGCGGCTGACAGAACCTTTTTCTATTTTTATAGAAAAACAAGACCAGTGCTGAATAAGAACCCACAAATTTTAAGACATACACTAGATTTGTTTCATGATCTATATGAGGGGAAAGAAACAAAAGAGAATTTTGTTTAATTATTATGGATGTCCAGTCATTATTTACAATTATACCCAATAGAATAGGTATGTGATTAAAACTTATTTAATGACCCAGAGAGATTATGACGATAAACGTATAGCTTTAATTTGTGATTTCATGAATATTGTGATATCTAATAATGTATTTGTATTTAATAAGAGATATTACCTGCAACAGGATGGCGTGGCTATGAGCACATCTGTACCAATAGCTATGCCAACCTGGTTATGGCAGTATGGGAAAATTAGTATATATTGCGCACAGGTAGATATAGTTCATTGATAACATTTTTTGTCACTTTGTGGATGACATCTTTTTGTTATGGATAGGCATTACACAGGAGTTGGATGATTTTATTAATTATATACAAGAGACCACCACATTCTTGTAGTTTGATGCAAAAAGTTCAGAATTTCAGATTGAGTTTTTGGATATATTAGTGATTAGAACACCAGATAGACATATTACTACTGAAACATATCTAAAATCATGATATTGCAACATATTGTTACATTGTAGGAGTATGCAGCCTACACACATATTTTCCAGTATAGTCAAAGGTCAAGTAATTAGAGCCTCAAGACATAATGCAGATGGTTTGAATTTTCAAAAAGAATTATTACTGTACCTCAGTGACAATTTTGTCACCAGAGGATGTAAAACTCAACAGATGGAATAAATAATGGATGAAGTTGTTCCTCTGGGAACAGCTAGAGGTAGACCTTATTTTTCTGAAACATCTGATCTAAGACTGACTAATGTTAAGAATAATAAGATGTTTAATTCTATAAAGTTTTTGATGTTTTATAGTAGTAATGTCCAACAGATAACTAATGTTATATGAAAACATTGGGGCATATTAATGACAAATTATAAAATTAAACAAGTTGTAGGTGAATACCCACATTTTAGATATAAAAACAAAAAAAATCCATAAAATGTATGTTGTGTTTCATTAATGAGAGTAAAAATTCACACCAGAAATCCATAACAAAAACTACACTACCATGTGGGGATTGTGATTATTGTAACTGTATTGATAGTAATGGTCAATTTATACATCCACTAACAGATAGAAAATATGTGTTTAATGTAGATGCCAGTTGTAATAGTTTATTAATAGTAATAGTACATAATCATTTATTTAGCATACTGCACTATCTGTAAATAATTTTATGTGGGTAAAATGAACAGGCACTTTAAAGACAGAATTAGGGAACATTTATACATCATTAGAATTTTAAACATTAGAATTTTAAACAGCCTTAGCTAAACTTGTAATTATCACCTCCGCTCAACATGTTTTTAAATTGATGGCAATTGATGTAGTATTTGTTAGTCAACGATTAGGGGATACCAGGAATATAATGGAATTAAATGAGACTAAGTGGATAAATAGATTACAGGCAAATGGCAATAAAGGGTTAAATGGTAATATACCATTGAAACCAGTAATAAAGGTTAGACCCTTATTTAAATGATCCTATACTTCATGAATTACTTTAGTACAAGACTCAACATTTAGTTTTTTATACATAGTAAGACCATGTATATCATATGTATCACTTTTATGTTATGTTTATAGATATTCAGTGGTAAGTATTTATCCAGTTGATGTGTTGGATTTTATATATAATAATTTTAAAACATGATATTAATTGTATGTTGGATTACATATATTACCATATTTTTACTTTTTAGCTGCTGTGTTTGTTAGAATATACTTATTTGTATATATACACGAACATTCACTGTTGTGTTTAGAATGTTATTGACCATGCATGTTTATTTGGTATAGTTCTTAGTCACAGCATTTCTAGCGATATGCTCAGGTTTTCATATATATGAAAACATATGACTTTTTTAGCATTACGTCATTATATAGAGTCACATGATTGGGATTTTGATATGCTTGGTGACCTTTGAATGCTACACAGTGAATGACAGTGTTTTTTGGCTTGTGTCTTTCTTTAAGGCAGACGTGATTATGTTATTATCAGCTACAATGTAACACTTTACATCCTAGCACTTTTAAATAAAACTTTGTTGCTATTGGTGCTTTGTTTTTAAATGGTTATATATATTTTGACTTTGATGTTATGTTCTGTTTGGTCTCAAGAAGCGGGAAGATTTAACCCGTGAAAGCACTTACCGTTAATAAACATAGTTAACCTGGCTATGTTTTGGTTAATTTTATCTGTTTTTGTTTTACAAGTGTGTCATTATACCATGACTGAACAATTTATCCTAGTTGCTGGTGTTTTGCTGTTTAGGATTATAGTGTGAAAGGAAGAGAAGTTAATCACAGCAGGTATACCCACAGAACAAATAGCACAACACAAGACAGACAAAGGCTGGAAAAAACAGCAACAACAGGTAAGTTACACAGACAGCACACTGTACAAAATGGGCAATGTAAAGCTGACAAACAATGTGTGGATGCATACCAGCCATGATGGAATACAAAAAAACATATCTACTTATGCACTATCATGTTACAACATGTTACAAACTGTGTGGCATTCATACCTGGATGTGTATGACCAATGATAGATGTGTGTTCCATGGTAATAAAGTAGGGTCACAGCACACATTAGATAAATATACACATATTGAATTAGTCTGTCAGCAGTGCAAGTATAAGCCAAGCAACATCACAGGTGAGCAAATGCAAGTCTAACAATGGTAGATAACTCCAACAGAAGACAGAACAAAACCCTTGGCCATGCATGTGAAATGCAAACAACCACGTACAGTGCCAAACAGAAGTATTACAAAAGAGCAACAAATGCTGCTACATACACAAGTAGGTGTACGCAACTCAAACAAATGTATAATGGAATGTGTATATGTTACACACATACGCCATGTCAAAGGCAACACGTAGGTGTAGATGTGCATGTATGTCTGTCAGTGGCATAAATGGAATATAATGAAATCAAGGTCAATACACACATACATACACCGAGGACTGATATGTTCAAAATATAAATGTACAGCATAATAAATATATCAAATTGTGCACATGAATGTGAAAAAACTACACTGGGTAACATACAAGTACAATGAAAACAATGACACACTGCAAGCATTAGCCAGCAATGTGTGCACATGTCCTGCATTGTACAATGTGCATACATGTGGCACATGTTCACTGTGTCAAATTAATACATGGCAATGATCAGTAGTAACAAAGGCATGCATACCTGCAAAAATAACAGTGATGTATGAAGGTGAGAGGGAGGTAGAGGTGGACATCTTGGGCCCACATAAGGGTAAAGCAGGACAATGTAAGTTGACACAATGCAAATGCATGTGTACAGCATACCTGATATGAAAAAAATAGAAATATAAGGCATATCACACTGTTATTGATGGAGTATGGACAACATATGCTGTTTGTCATTCACCCCAATAACACACATTTACAGACTACCTCTTGCAGCACTATCTGCAGGTTAACTACCACAATGAATGGACAGTTGAATGTGCGGGGAAAGTGTAATGTGTTAATATCTGTCATGCACACATAGAAGCCACATAGAACTGCATTGAATCAAATGGAAAATGTATGTCAAATGACCAGATGTATTACTGATGCCCACAGAACTGGACATGTACAAAACACATACACAGTAATGTGCAATCATGTCACATCAACATGCATTGGTAAGCAAGCTAAAAAATTACAAGCATGTATACATATACTGTCATGCAAATGACAAATAAAGAAACACAGGTGTATGTCAACCACCCTGCTCATTACAGAGCAGAGGACACTTTTGTGACCGTCATTACAGCACAACAGCAGTAACTCAGTGAATGATCAGATGTAAAAGTACATTTAGTTACTTCAGCAGAGGCCCGGGGAGAAAAGCTTCACATACCAAAAAAGAGTTAGTACATACATCACTGAGTGATAAACTCAGGCAGACATGTTTAGAAAAATATGGACAAATAATACAGGCAGATATCAATATACACAATGTGCAGACTTACATCTGATTGGCAAAGACGTATCAAAAATGTGAACATAGAATACAATCGGATCTCATAATTCACAAGGCTTTGACATTCGAATGCTATGAGGCATAGATACTTGGCTAAATTTAAGGTTGTTGTCTATTATTATGCCTAGAAGATTTGTATGGTCATCAGGGGAGATAATGGTGTCATTGCTAAATTTGATGTTGAAGGAAGGAGACCTCACCGCTGTCACACTACCCTCGTACATATCCTGTACCACTCTTACATACTTCTCTGACACTCCCGACTTCCTCATGCAATACCACAACTCCTCTCTAGGCACCCTGTCATATGCTTTCTCTAAATCCACAAAGACACAATGCAACTCCTTCTGACCTTCTCTGTACTTCTCCATCAACACTCACAGAGCAAACATCGCATCTGTAGTGCTCTTTCCTGGCATGAAACCATACTGCTGATCAGTAATCATCACCTCCCTTCTTAACCTAGCTTCCACTACTCTTTCCCATAACTTCATGCTGTGACTGATCAGTTTAATCCCTCTGCAGTTACTACAGCTCTGCACATCACCCTTATTCTTAAAAATCGGTACCAAAACACTTTTTCTCCATTCCTCAGGCATTCTCTCACTTTCCAAGATTTCATTAAACAATCTAGTTAATAACTCCACTGCCATTTCACCTAAACACCTCCATACTTCCACAGGTATGTAATCTGGATCAACAGCCTTTCCATTCTTCATCCTCTTCAGAGCTATCCTTACTTCCTCCTTGCTAATCCACTGCACTTCATGATTCCCTATCCACACATCATCCAACCTTCTCTCCCTCTCATTCTCTTCATTCATCAACCCCTCAAAGTACTCTTTCCATCTGATCAACACACTCTCCTCGCTTGTGAGTATGTTTCCCTCATTATCCTTTATCACCTTTACCTGCTGCACATCTTTACTAGCTCGGTCCCTCTGTCTAGCTCCTCCTCCTTAGTGTCCAACCTTTTATACAACTCTTCATACGCCTTATCCTTAGCCTTCACCACCTCTCTGTTTGCCATGCACCTCATCTCCTTATAATCTTGTCTACTTTCTTCATCTCTTTGACAATCCCACTTCTTCTTTGCCAACCTCTTTGTATACTCTCCTGTACTTCTTCATTCCACCACCAAGTCTCCTTGTCCTCCTTCCTCTTTCCAGATGTCACACCAAGCACCTTTCTAGCCATCTCTCAAGGTCACTAAAATCAAATTATCTGGTATGCAAATTTTATCAGTGCATTCAAAAAGGTCTCTTAAAAAATGTTTGGTGTCTTAAAAAGCATATAGATTTTTCAATTAATCTACGAAAGTTCTTTTCCAGAAATATCGAAATAGCTTCTGTACACCAATTTTCCCCTGCTACAGTTGGTCTCATCGGTAGTTTCTCCAACCCTTTGTGTAGCTTGGGTAACCCCTGTATCAATTGGATGGTAGGATTAGATATGATAAAATATTTTAAGAGAGCTTCATCTATGAGACCCATATACAATAATTCATATATGCTACTGGGAACATTTTCTGTCATTCTTATCACTTGTGCAAATGTAATTACTTTATAAAATTGTTCATTATTCAACATCTCAAACATAATTTCATCATACATGAACTTATCCATTACTTCGATCTGGCCACCTTTATCTGCAGGCCTGATCATAATCTGTGTATTATTTTGTAGCTCTGCTAGAGCTATAAACTCTTCCCTATTTAAACTGTATTTCTTATTTCGCTGATATACATTATTCCTTTCATAAACTTTTTTATACACATCATCTATACAGATCTGTTCAAATGTTTGTATTAACAAATTCTGTTTGGGAATAAATAAACTTGTTTTTTTAAATACAAAATCATCATTCCCACAATTATTTTCAAACATTACTTTCAACAATAGACTTCTTGTGAACATTTTAATGTCAAATATTATGTCCGTAATATTAGAATCTGCAGTCGGAATAAATGAGAGCAATCTATTCAGAACATTCAGTTCATATTCATTTAATTTATATTTGGACAAATTTACAACTAGTTCTTTTTGTGCATAAATGCTTTCTTTAAGGTATATGGACTCACCGTGCCACCTTCGTATTTCCTTTTGACTCTTTTGACAATTCGGCCCCTCCGCTGTCCTACTGCCTGGTTCCCGTTCCCCCTGTTCCTCGACTGGTCCCTGGTGGGTAATGATAAACCAAAGCAGGTAGTGGTGTGGAGGTTGAATTAATCAATACTTCATTTCTTTTCGCAAGGGCAGGATGAAAGCTTGGTTAATAAAAATATAAATGAAGTTAAAAGACTTAGAGCTACGAAAGCTAAATTATATTTCTCAAAAAAGAATGAGAGAGATGACACACAAAAAGTTAGGAATTATGAAAGTGTCAATAAAATAAGAATGGGTTTTAGTTATTCAAGGGATAGAAAGAAATATATTAGTATTATTAATAGACACTGGAATATTCTAACCAATGATAGGGAGGTAAGTAAGTATTTGGAAACGACACCTCAGTTTACGTTTAAAAATAAAAATCATTGAGGAGATGACTCTGTCACACCAGAGATGTTACCCCAACAATAGGGAAGGAGGGCATCAAACCTTGTGGGAAGTGTCAAATGTGTGCATACTTGATGGATGATATGATATTCAAACACCCTGATACTGGAGAGAAGTTTGAATTTGTGATTACCACCACATGTAATAGTGTTCATGTGGTATATCTTGCTGTTTGTCAACTCTGTTACAAATTTTATGTTGGAAAGACGGACAGACAATTAAAAGATAGAATCAGGGAACATGTTTATCACATTCAAAAGAGAAATGCATTTAATACATTGGGAAAGCATATATATGAAACTGATTATAGACATTCCTTTAAGTTTGAGGTTATAGGAAAATGTTTTGAAAATTTGAGAGGAGGTGACATAAGAGGGAGTACTGAGAGCTTAGAGGCAGAATGGATAGTTAGATTGAGAGCGAATGTAGGACATGGACTTAATGACCATATTCCTATGAGACCCATTTTAAAAAATAGGCCATTACGTAGGTAATTATATAGTTTAAATATTATTTTAAATATGTTTTTATGTATTTATATTTATGTATGTTTTAAAATTATATGTATTGTTTGTTTTTAAATGAAGCGCTAGTTATAAGATATGTATACCTTTAAATAGATATGAAAAGGTCAGATGACCATTACTCTAAAGTATAGGAAGGGTGT